>NW_022989752.1:937178-1009678 GCF_902827175.1 Gymnodraco acuticeps | reverse complement strand
CTTCTCTAATCCTCTCCCGCACAGCGCCCCGGCTCCATTCCCCCCATAATGGATAAATAATAGTTAAGAATCAGGCTGTTAAGCTCAATTTTCTCTCTTGCGCTCTCTCTTTCTTCCTCTCCCTTTTTATGTTTGTATGGGCTGCCAGTGCATTGTTGAGTGCATTGAGTGATCCTTTTCTTCCCACATTTGCTCTCCCTGCCTTCTGTCTTTGCAAAGCCTCCATCCTTTAACCAAATTCTAGCACACGCAGGGCTGCGGTGTCAGAGGGGGGCCCTGCAACACAATTTAATTGCAATCACTTACCAAACCAATGAGGCTACTTAACAATACATCTATTTGCACTGTACAAACCCATGATTGTCCCCCACACACACACACACACACACACACACACACACTCAAATATATTCAACCCAATAATGATATGCATTAAAATAGAGAAATTCCACAATTATTTTCAAAACTCAATTCCACCATGTACCCACAAAATTCCCATATTTACACACAAATGCCGACTGGGTCGTTAAAATTAACCTTTTCACTTGGCAGGTAGGAGGCAAGGGAAATGTCCTTTTTATGTGGTTATTTAGGAAGGACGGCACACACACATCCAGGAATTAAACATGCTTTGGCAGAACGTAAATTTCCGTTTTATGTGGCAATACTTTCTGCTAATTGTTTCCCTGCACCCTGATCCCATAATTAGGCCTTTTACTGATTACCTAATTACCCAGCAGCAGAAGGGCAGGTTGACGGCAACATTTCAGCCATCGTTCAAAGGCTCATTATCCCTCTGAAAGTCACTCTCTCTATCTCTGCCCCCACCACCCCTTTCCACTCCACACTCTTCTTTCCTTCTCCTCTCCTTGCATCACCTGCTCTTGTCTCCTCAGAGCACTGGGGGTAGAAGGGAAGAGGTATCGTACGTGGACCACAACGCTCTGCCACCCCTCTGCATTTGTCAAGCTGTCCGTTGCAATGGCAAGTTTGCCACATCGCAACTGCCCCTCTGACAGCCAAGTTTATATTGCAATGGGAAGCCGCACGTTGAGGGGAGCCGGGCAGGCAGGGAAGAAGGGAGGGAGAGGCAAGGGTAGCAGAAAGAAAAGGGGGAATAGGGTTGGTGGGAGAGAGAGAGAGAGAGATAAAGGGAGAATGAAAGAGATAATTTATAGGTGGTGGGTTTGATTTGCACTGGCGCTCTTGTCTCATGGCAAGATATATGTCAGGAGCAGCTTGGAGGAGGATGGAGGAGGGGAGGATCCTGCTCCGGCTCCCCCAGCGCCTCAGGCCTCTCCTGGGCTTGCTCAGGTGTGCGGAGCCTTTCTCATTTCACCGCACAGTGGGGCCTCTAGACATGGCACTGCTAAGAGCCCCGGGGACAGCCCCCTACCTTGCTGCTCTCCCTTCTTTCGTGCAATCCTTTCCCCTGTGTCTCTTAGTCTTCCTCTCACCCGCTTTCTCTCTCCAGCCTCTCACCCCCCTCTCTCTTCCTGGGGCACCCCTTCCCAGCAGGGCGTGCCGGCAGACTAGGCACCGAGCAGTTCCGTGTCGCCGCAGCCATTTGACTCAATGCGGGACAACATGGTTAATCACTAATCCAATTGTGGGGGCCCTGTGTGTCAGCAGGGTAGTCTCTGTGCTCTTGTCACACTTCATTAGGGTCATTACAGGCCATTTTCCTTTTTTGGTTGTGGGTTTATGTTCTTAGTGACACATTCAACACCTTGAGGGCAGGTAGAGGATACAGTAGAGGGAGCTAGAGAGATGTAAGGGGCAGGGATTAAAAGCTTAAACCATGCATTTCAGAAAAAAGTCAACCTATAAAAGTATTTTTAGACACCATTTGAATTATATATGAACTACATGGTTTAAGTGATATCAGCTTTAGAAGTAGAATTGTCTAAATGAAAGTTTTAAGTAGGTCAGAATCAGTCATTTCTTTCCGAGTTCACATTTGTGGATGTTAGCATGTGATCGTTGCTTGTTATAACAAGTGTCTTCAAGTTATTCGCACTGTAGTTCAGCACATTAGTAAGCCTGTTTACAAGTGCCACAATCAAACTGTTTGTGCATTGTGCAAAGAATGCTTCCTTCTCTCTCCGTCTCTGTCTCCCCCCCATGGTGTGCGACTGGGCCGATGATCAGATGGGTATCCTGGAGCTGGCGGTGCATCTGCTGTGACTATATCACAGGGCCTAATTGGCATGAAAAGAGCCACACAGAGCGCTAGCTTGCAAGCAGGCCGTCCTATTATCCCCACGGACATCTCATTTAGGGGGACTCATGCAGGGAACCCGAGCTCCGACTTGCATGGTTTAGCATCTTTGACAGGAACATGTCCTCCTGAAAGCTGCTTTAGTGACGCTCAGAAAGCAGTGGGGCGTGCAGAGAGAGGAGGATATATATTTACAGGGACATACTCACAAAAGGCTTCGTGTTTATGAGGATGATTTTATTCCTTGGTGGTTTGTTGATCTTTCATGATAACAAGGTAGCGTTGAAATTGATTTTAAACGGAATATTTTGAATGATAAATGATACGGTTAAAACAAAAACATGACACCTGAATTATCCTTATTATATTATCCTAATTATTGACTTAAATCAGATTCATGGAAATTGTGAGAGAGCTGAAAGGCCAAGAATGAAAAACGTTTTGAATATATTTCACTGGCATTTATAACTAAATGAAGCTTAGTGATTACACAACATATGAATGTGAAAAATGTGAATTCAAGTTTTGTTTAAGATCGTCGGAACTGCAAATGTGTTATATTATAACACGGAGAGACACATGCAGCATGAATAGAGTACTCCAGAGTCCATGAGAAAGCGTGCTGGAGGTTTGGAGAACACATCCATCTCACGGTGGGATCAATAGGAGGCAGTGAAGCTGCTGAACAATTGATCCATTTCAGACTATGCTATCAGCTTATTGTACAATTCGATATAGTTCACTGGGTATTTACAATTTCACAGTATTGCAAATTTTAAATTCAAGGTCCAGTATTTATACTGTTACCCCTGCACCATTAGCTCTGGGTGTTTCCCTCCTTTTGACTTACGTATGCCTCTGGTCCTTATCCATTGACTTCCTACAGTACAAGCCATGCCCTTGTCTTTAACATTTGATCTATGTCAATTGTATACTTATACATTTATACATCCCTCTATTTCTGTCTCCCTGGCTAACTACTTACTGCCAGTCAGTCTGTTTGTCCGACTCCCTGTCTCACTTTCCTTTCTCCCTCCTCACAGTGCTTTAACACACTACCTCATTACCACGTGTAAATAAAGATAAATGGCCAGCGATATTCCTACAAATTTGTTTCCCATTACACTGGGGTCGGCAGTAATTGTGGCTGGCGCCCAACTCCCATGAGTCTGCGTACAGTTACATTCATATTACAGTTAATAAACAGCGGGCTAACAAATTGTCCTGTAACACCCCCCTCTACTAAATACGGTGTGGGGTGGGCATTCTTTGTTGGCGGTCAGCTAAAGAAGCAGCAGCGAGAGTGAAAGAAATAGAGACTATCTGGGTAATACCCCCCTTCTTTTCTATCGCTCTATTACTCCTGAGAGGGCCACGGAGTCTACTTAGTCCTATGAAGGCCTCAGGGTTTGGACCTTTGTATTGAATGCAATGTGACATGACAAATGTGAGAACTTGCATGTGCCTCATATGCTCAATGCATACAGAATAATTCAGTACTGCAATTATTTGTATGCATGTATTCAAGCATTTGTGAGCATGTGTTGTCCTCACACAAATGAGTGCTTTAGACAATGTGCGGTATGCTACCAAATGAGAAGAAGTGTAAATGTGACTGTGCTATGTGTTCTCTCTATGTTTGTCTGTCTATTCTGACAGGCAGCTGCTCTTAAGGACCTTTAAGTGCCTCCTTATTGCTGCCATTACACCAGTCCTCTAACCAGTGAAATATATCACACTGTTAACAGGGCAGGCTCCGCTGTGGGGTCTGGAGCAGAGGCTTCAGTAGCGGATAGCACATTGTGTTTTATCTTTGGACAAAGACAAAAGGGCTTCAAATCATTAAACACATTCTTTGAATAGTAGAACTTTGCCAAGAAACTCAGGGGAAACAAATGGAGGGGGGTTGGGTTACTTCCATTTCTTTTGCAGCTCAGAAGCAAATCTTATCAAACAACAAGTTCATTCAGTTCTGCACAGACACAATTAAGTGATTATATCCACAATATACTGTCTCTTCCATCTCTGTGCCAGATCTTCTGCCAGGGGCTTCCCACAGTATTTTAAAAACAGCATGAAACAGGAGATTTGGAAAACTTGGAAGAAACATTTGACTCTCCCTGATTTGATTGTATCTATTGCACTGTGTCAACTGGAGCCGCGTTCATGACACAAACATCATTATATGATGTTCCAGTTGGTGAGTGCCAGGCAAATTAGGGCTGATGTCTCTCTCATCATATCACCAATCATGTTTTATATAGTTTTAACAGAAGAAGAAGAAGAAGAAGAAGAAGAAGAAGAAGAAGAAGAAGAAGAAGAAGAAGAAGAAGAAGAAGAAGAAGAAGAAGAAGAAGAAGAAGAAGAAGAAGAAGATGAAAGACAAGAACGAAGAAGAAAGAAGAAGAACAGAAGAAGAGAAGAAAAAGAAGAAGAAGAAGAAGAAGAAAGAAGAAGAAGAAGAGAAGAAGAAGACAAGAAGAAAGAAGAAGAAAGAAGAAGAAGAAGAAGAAGAAGAAAGAAGAAGAAGAAGAAGAAGAAGAAAGAAGAAGAAGAAAAAGAAGAAGAAGAAAGAAGAAGAAGAAGAAGAAGAAAGAAGAAAAAGAAGAAGAAGAAGAAGAAGAAGAAGAAGAAGAAGAAGAAGAAGAAGAAGAAGAAGAAGAAGAAGAAGAAGAAGAAGAAGAAGAAGAAGAAGAAGAAGAAGAAGAAGAAGAAGAAGAAGAAGAAGAAGAAGAAGAAGAAGAAGAAGAAGAAGAAGAAGAAGAAGAAGAAGAAGAATGAGCACTGCACCCGGAGCGAGAGCAGCAATAGTTTCTTCAGTTCTCCCTCTTATTGATTTCCACAGGAAATATAGAACCCTTGGCGCAGAGGTAGAAGAGCGAGGACCACACTGATATCAAGTCGTTTTCCCGTCTTTTCCAAAAATCTTTAATCAAAGTTAAAGTGAAATACTAACATGCCACTTGACATGACCTTTGAGCCCTGTTATGAATCACCTGTGTTTGAGCTGAGCTGCGTGGCAGAAAGCGCTAAGAGATAATTCTTACTCACAAATTGCTGCAAGAACAAGAACAAGTTCAGTAGAAGAATTTAACGGCCACTGAAGAGCTTGTTTGCTGTTGACCCTTGACAAATGCTAGACAACAAATCTATGTTTAAAGCACTTGCCCGACTGGATTCCTTTATGGCACTAAGTGACTCCTGGGAAGGAAGAAGCCCCTGAAAGTAACTCCCGCCCAAAAGAAAAAGCACTGCTACACCAAAACAAAGGAAGATACACTGCACTCGCTGCACAAATATGGCTCTATGAAGGATGATATACTACCGGACGGGGGATACTTGTCTACAGGGACGATGCAAACAGGACGATTTGTGAGCATACGAGTGCCAGGCGCATAATGACAAATATGAAATCAATATAGTGACCTTAATTTGCCCAAAGCATAACTGTGATGTAGTACACAGTGTTTCGATTAAAAGGAGGTATAAAAAGATGGTGTCTGTGTGCTTCGAGGGCAAAGAGGCCATGCCCTTTTGAACCCTGGCGCTCACAGAGAGCGTGGCAGCCATAAAAGGAACAACCAGCCCTGTTTGGTCATTGAATAGACTCCTTATGGCTCATGGGTAATAATGTCACGCCTCAAGACGTTTTTTAAAAAGAACTGGCGAATGATAGCTACCAATGTGTTCCGCAACACTGGCAACATTATGGCAGCAGAGGAGAAAATATAATAGCTTGAATATGCTATGAATAACAAAACCTGTCAATACTCACCTCTAGAAGAATTGCTGATCAGACACAGTTCATGTAAAGTGTACGTGTGTGAGTGAGAATTTATGATATGTGTCCTTTTATATGAGACTGCGTGTGCATTTTAGTGTGCGAGAAAGAAAATGATGAGTCCCAGTTTGTCGCCAATATGTGGCCTTTTGTGTGTTTTATTTATTAGAATTTACATAGTTCTGTGACATTACACCATTTAAAATGTTTTCTAAATTTAGTCTTGACAAATATGAGTTTGTAAATATGAACATTCCCTACGGACGTCTAAATATATATACATTTATAAGTGATGACATTTAGCTTAAGGTGGCTTTGAGGGTGTCAGTCTTTGCGTTTAAGTCTGGCCAGATTTATAAAAAGTATACCCAATTTTAGGACAATGCAGAAGGGCGGAAAATATATTTGGTGAAATTATCTGCACTACATGCCTGGCAGAACATCACAAGGGGAGATGGCTTATTTTAAGGGGTTGAGGACTTCACAAAAGCATTGTCCTGTAAAGAATCACAAACATTTAAAGAGACCCTTATTTACCTAATCAAGCTTTTTTTTTTTTAATGAATAAATACATTTTAGGGTTAGTACGTATCAAAAATATTGCAAGTTATACATTAATTACGTCATGTAGATGTCAACATTCTCAAATTAAAGCTTAGTTTCAACTGCAATGTCATTGTTTAAATTGTAATAAAATAAAAATAATAACATTGAGGGTCAGGACTTGAATTGAGTATTTAGTTCTACTTAGTTATAAGATATAAGTAAACACTGCTTGGGTTTCATGTACCTTACTTGAGAACAAAGGCTTGTTTGTTTGGGTTGTGTAAGGTCAAGCGATCTCAAATACAGGCAACACTATTATTACAAGATTAGGGGAAAGTGTAGTACATTAGTACAAGCTTTCACTAAAATAAATAAACAATAAAATCCTTTTGTGAATATTATCCCTTCAATGGAGGGAGAAGCTATAATTTAAAAAGATGGGCCTTGGGCTCTATCATGAGACTAAAGAGGGGAATTTTGAACTAAAGATGTTCTGTAATTGAGTAACAAACCATTGAAAGACTTGTTTTAGCCCAACACCACTGAGCTCACCATAGAGCCAGTAAATGAGTCCATCTTGTTTAGCACTGCCCCTGGGCTGTTAGCAGCCGAGGGCAGAAAGGCTCGCACAATGAAGCCATTCGGTTAGAGCTTAGCCCTTAAAACAACATGCCACTCAATGATCCCAATGATCCTCATGGAAAACAATGGCGGGACACATCAGTCAGGCCTGTGTGGGAGTGGGGCTGGCAGGGGGACATTGATGTCCCCGTGGAGCCGTCCCATAGGGAAGACGTTCCCAATGGGACGGCTCTTTTCACAACCTGACCTGGAAGAGAACAGCATGGTGAGGTTTGTGGGGGGTAGAACTGAGGGGGATAAACGGCAAAATCATCCGTCTCAATAACTCCTTTAAACCTGGATCGGCTGCCAGGCTCTTCTTGTCTTAAAACAAAGAAATATATCTGGCAGTAAGTGAGTATCTCATCTATATACATATATTTATATATATATATATACATATAAAATGATAGATTGTATCACAAACTGTTAACGTGCACCTATCATGCTATTTTTAGGCAATAGCATAGGTCTCAGATATATAGAAATATATAAAAAACATGTTTATATGATTATGTCTGAAACAGTATGGAGCTCAAAGGCTTACTCTCTTGCCGGTTATACCACAAGGTGAGTTCCTTTTTATTTCCTGCTTCTTCACACACATGCTCTCTAGTACAGGTTAGCTCTGAGTGTTAGCGATGCTAATGTAAACAGCGACCATATTACGTCCAAAACAGTCAGGCATTGTTTCTGATAGCAACGTTTCTGATAGGGCCGTGGGTGTAAAGCCAGCCTACATTTCCGATATTACGTCATATCGGACGCAAATCTGGATCCGTTTTTAGAGATTTGGGTACAGAGGAAAAGAGAGAGGGTTTTATTTTCTGACGCTGAGTGAGTTCCCCGACACACCGGGGACACATATTGATGTATAAAAGACATCAAAAAGTGCATTTTGCATGATAGGTCCCCTTTAAATTGAATCCAAGGAGCTAAACATTTTTGACATAAGCAATCAGTGGATTCTACCTGGTGGGTTTGTTCACTTCAACTGTAAAATAATCTGTCAGAGAAGCAAAGTATTTGGGGTCTTTGAAATGATGTGAGAATAATAATAATAATAATAATAATAATAATATACATTTAATTTCTAAGCGCTTTTCCAGGTGCTCAAATACACTTTACAGTGGTGATAAAAAGGAAATACAATAAAATGAAAATATTATAGAGAATAATCTGTAAAGCAGTGGATTTGTACGAGAAGAAGAACCAAATTCTGTCCTTTTGCTTTTTTTGGTTGTTTTATGATTAACAACTCAACAAGATCACCATGCAGCAGATTTCCCCTAAAACATTCCGAAATGACCCCGCATACTTTGTGTAGTATTCAAGTGTTACAAAGCTTTTATACCTTCAGTTGGTGGAATTGACTTAACTCTGCAAGAGGAGAAGAACATGCGAGCCGGAGAGTTGCATGATTAAGGTACATTTTTGGTGTTGTTTTATTTAGACATGTATGACAGAAGAGGATAAAGTAAGAGTGAGCTTGTGAGAATGAAATGGATGTAACGACAAAGGGAAATGTGTGGGAGTTGGGTGAAATTCAGGAGGACAGGAATAAAGCAGAGGACCCCTGGGTCATAAATACCATAAGGCCTCCAGCATATTTCCCAGTGCCAGGCCAATCTCTGTTCATTACCGCTCCACGCTACTCAGCACTTCATTTAAAACTCACATTCCTCTAATTAACACACACTGCTGGGTACAGATGAGCCAGTACAGAGCCTTGTCTGTCTGTCCCTTGCCTTAACTACTCATCCAATGATGTGTCTCTGTCATCACATTTCTTCTCTTCATCTTACTTGTCATTTAATTTCCTTCTTTGTGCTAATATCCTTCTTAACAGTGCTACTAACAATATAAAGCAAACCTATGCACTACATAAAAGCTAATTCCTCGTATGTGTAAACCTACTTGGTAATAAAACTGAT
Organism: Gymnodraco acuticeps; assembly: GCF_902827175.1. Lineage (NCBI taxonomy): Eukaryota > Metazoa > Chordata > Actinopteri > Perciformes > Bathydraconidae > Gymnodraco > Gymnodraco acuticeps. The sequence continues at coordinate 1,000,575 of NW_022989752.1, read as the reverse complement.
TCTGATATTCCCATGCGATTTTCCATGTACATTCAATAAATGCAATTAGACTCCAGACACACATTTTGGGTCTTGTGATAGCGATTAAAGAGTAGAAGGAAACATGGCGGCATCAGAATCTGAGGAAACAGTTTGTCCAACAAATTGTATGTGGTAAATGCTTATTCATTTATTATATCAACCAATTACACTGCGGCAGAATTAGCTCCATTAGAGTACAGAAGGAAAGTACTTAAAGGATGAAAGACACACTGATTCTTCTGCTGCACTTCACAAAGGCTTACATCAACCGACTGGCAGTTTCTCATGTTCAATGATGCCCGTAAAAAGATACATGGTGATCTACGTGATAGATACACAAGGCAGAAATGAAATTTGAATTGTTTTTATAATGTCCTCTGTATTTGCAAGACACAGGGAAAATCAACCATTCATCTGAGCTCATATTGGTTTCACAATACATCGCCTGCTGTTATTAAAGGAGTTTTCTGTGCAGAGTAAATGATTCGGCTTCTATCACAGGCGCTTATGGGGCTCAGATGATGCGTCTCCTGATAGGTTTGTAATGGACTTTTCCTGTTCATTAACTGAGTTATAGCACCGGGATTTTATGCTTTGTGGTTCTAAATTGAATAATGCATCTCCACTGTTTAAAGTAATATTAATATTTTCAAAATCAATGTTAGTAAAATTTTATGTACACAGTTGTATTTGTTGATGGCCGGCCGCCGCAAATAAAGATGAGATTTATGAAGGCGAGGGTCTCCTCTCCCTGTACTATTATCACAAGTGAAACGCAGACCATAAAAAACTTTAATTAAAATGTTAATTAACACAGGTAATCAATAGGGTGTAACATAACATCTCACATATTCTCAGCGGCATGGAGGGAAATGTAATCAAACAAATACAGAGGGACCAAATATGATGATTTTATAGGCTAATAAGCTCAAGGTAAGTGTGGCAGGACGAGGGAATGTCAGTTCCTTTCTTACACCGTGTTGTTTGCTAATGCACTGAAAGCTTCAATGCTTTTGTTTGTCCTTATCTTTGTGAACTTTATATTACTTGGATTTCCCACTAGATTCTATTCCAGCTTTGTAAACTTTCCAAATTAGATTGTGTAGATCTGAATCACCTACTTTTCATAGGCTCCTGTAATATGTCAAAGTTGTATTTTGAGTCAAATACATGTTTTTGGATTGGTTTTGAATACATCATTACACAAGGTTGCATTCAATTATTGGAGTTAGTTGTGAGAAAAGCATAGTCTTCAGGGGTTTTCTAGAAAAATATAGCACTATACTGTGGCACTGATCTTGTTTATAAGATATATCAATTATCTCGAGAACATGACGCCTATACAAGATGGCGCCGCGGACGTAAACAACAACGCAACGTCGGAGCTCCGTAAAAACAAAGCTGTCTATGCCATCTGATGGTTTATTTGAGTCAATTTGTTTTGTAATTATACTGTTTTTGATGAACAGAAATATTGTTTTCTGGCATCAAGTTAACATTTTACAGGAAAAAAAAATCAGAATTTTGGTTTGAGGGCGCACAGCAGAAGTAAGAGGGCGCAGCACCCCTGTTACCGGGTTTAGACAAAACCCTGGTCTTAAAGGCAGAAACTCTCATTACTACATTATCCTATTTACATATCTCACCCCCAAAAAAGTAGTGTTTACTCACAGCCATACTATCTTATTCCAATTAATAACATGACAGATTACTATAGGAGATTTTCTTTGCCAGATTTGTAACAAAGAAAAAATCAACGCACTGTTGCAGTCTGTTTACCCTGTGTTTCTGGTACAAGTACAGACTGGTGGGACAGACCGTCCTGACAAAGCTAAGTGAACAGTAACTAATTAAGCATAAATTAAGTATATGTGCACCTCTAAATTACTGAAGCAGTTTTAAGCTAACTTTAGATGGGCCATCACAACGCCTACAAAAAGCTGTGGACGGCAAACTAACCCATACATCGGCTGGTAAAGAATGCATAATCCTCGGGGAAAAGACAATCATAACCTAGACAAAGAGGTTGAAGTTATTTTTGGTTTTGCTAACATCATTACAAAAATAGAAAAACTGTAATTCAGTGCTTTTGAGGTCTGAGAATGGTCCATGGATTACACTAACAGTAGTAATGGTAAAGCAGATGAACTTTATGGACTTAACCGTGACGGTCCAAAAAAGGACAAAGAAAGAGAAAGAACAAAAACAGAGCTTAAGCGAGGAGGAAGAGTATTAGGTGCCTGAAGATTGTGCGGAGCTCTCATCCCTCCTCTCTTTTGCTTTCTACTACTTTTGCAGAGGTAATCTCCCCCGCAGCTTGAAGCAGGTGTACCTCAGCTCAGACAAACAATAAATAAACTGGAATGGCCGTAAAAAGGAAATGGAATATAAGGCAATAAAGCAAATTTCAATCCCACTCCTTGGGCTTTTTTACATTGATATGGAGGGTAGAGGTACACTTGTCCATCTTGACATTATGGGAGTAGTGGGAGAAGGGGCTGAGTTTTTTACTCAAAATTGATAAAGGCAGTTTCAAGCAAATTAATCATATTTAACTTCATTCACTACAGTATCTCTTTCACAATTACCAGATGTCTTACCAGAATGGTTTGCTTTAAAAGGCTTTGCACATTATTATAAATCACTTTTGGACTTCTCTTTAACCTAAATGACGTTCAGGTCAGGGTTCAAGGTGAACAACACCATGGAGCTCTCTGTGTCTTGCTTAAAGAAACGTCAGAAGAAAGATGTGTGAAATGATTCTTGAATAACCTTTGAATAAACGTTTTCATGTTGATTCCTCTATATGTGGATAACAAACTATAATCCTAGGGCTCAGCCATATCATGTCCGTAAAGGGGGCCCTTCATATTTATCAGATGTTGAAGCTCATGCGTCAGAGACTTTGAGTTTACTTGTATTTTTGTAGAATTCTGTAACCTTTGGCCTTTCCTCCAGCTGTGTTGTCTCAGTGTGTGTAGGAACGTATGTGTCAGGATGAGAGTGTCAGGAATGAGCAGACAGTATGTGTGTGTGTGTGTGTGTGTGTGTGTGTGTGTGTGTGTGTGTGTGTGTGTGTGTGTGTGTGTGTGTGTGTGTGTGTGTGTGTGTGTGTGTGTGTGTGTGTGTGTGTGTGTGTGTGTGTGTGTGATAAAAGGCCTTGCACTCTAGACCTTAGAGTAACCCAGCTATGACAAATAGTTTCCCTCTCTCTTCCTCTCATCACTGCCTTCGACCCTAACTGAGAATTTAATCTGCAAACAGCTCGATTTGATGAGCAAATGTTTGCTCAGCTTCGAAAGGGTGTCCATGCTGAATCTTTTTTAAGTAGATGTTTGCACAGTTGTTTCTACTTTGTTTTTAATTCATTCTGTGACAATCTATTTTGCTCTCATTCTCATAAAAGTAATTTTCATTGAAAACTATTTCCTCTCAGGATATTTTAGTGTCAAAATAAAATTGGAGCAGTTCCATTTGTTTTAGAGTCGTGTCTTTACAAGGGGATTTAGTGTATTCTCTGTGTTGACTCTCATGCAAGTATAGAGCACAGATGGTGTAACTCTCTATGGACAAACTGGCTTTCTCCTTCTCCGTCCCCGGTGTCAAACTTCCTGGCTAGCTTTCCAATGAACAGATTTTTTAGTGCTCACATCTAATAAATATTTAGGATTAACTCAATGAAACGATGCAAACACAAATGAAATGTATTTAATGGGCATCCTGTCCATTGGAGGAGTTTCAATAGGGCACCGTTGAGGTGTGAAATGGCTACAACAGGCAATATAACACTCACATGGTCTCCCTCTCTCTCTTGTGTCTTTTTGTCTCTCGCTCACACATACACACATACACAAGGAAGAAAACGCACCTCATATTTTCTGTCAGCAAGATTGTGCATACCTCCAACCTTCAAATAATTTACTGCCGTGTCTCTACAGAGTGTTTGGCGCAAAAGTGTCACTAAATCTCAGCCCTCAAAGTCAAACGTCAGGTAAACCACGGAGAAATAATGTTTATTTTCTCTCAGCCCTGGCCCTGTTCTTAACCATGCTGTCAGCACACAAAGAGCTCGTATATCTCACAAATTCCCCCATGATCTGTTCAAGTAGCCTTTGAAAAGTGACTGAAAACACTACAGCCGATTCTTTATTGCGTATAAGTCTTGAGACAATGACACAGAACTTTTTTCTTATGCCAGAGATGTATTACAAAGTCATAACTTAAAATACTGTCTGACTAACAAGTGCACAAGTGTAGGAAAGTGGCTAGTACTCTCCAACGTCCTTCCATGTGGTTAAATATGTAAATTGTAATCCCTGTACATTTTGCTGTATGATGTCCTTTTGTTGTTCTGTTGTTTATGTTGTTATGTCTTCTTGTGGAACCTACTGCTGCAGGTCTCCCTTGAAAAAGAGATCATTGATCTCAATGGGATTTTACCTGGATAAATAAAGGTTTTGAATTGAATTGAATTGATATATTTCAGTTGCCAGATGCTTAAAATGAATATGTAATTTTGTTTATAACTGCTTTGTTACATCTTCCCCTCTGTCACTGCTAGCCTCATGTGGACTGCCACAACTGGACTCACCATCAGCGAAAACATACAAACTAAAAATCTTTGTTTTCTATGTGGAACAAACCTGCTCAAATCATCAGTGTTTTAATCAGGATTTAAAATCAATTCTGAGTGCAACAACTTGGCAAATACTGTATATCTGTATTCTAATCTAATAAGAAATAAATATGCATATTGACCTTGTTTGTCCTCAATAAACGTTTTTTTCAAATAAACTCAAACCAAATTGCACTTTACTAGATAGCTTCCTACACTCTGTGTGATTGTATGCGACCATGTTAGCATGCAGGTTTGTATTGTACCTTGGTGTTTGAGGCACATTGATGACAACACCTCCTGCTGTCTGAGGACACATATCACACTATTCTCCCGCTCTCTAAATGATCATGTCTGCTTGTGCTTAACCCCCCCAACCCTATTCACCAGTGTAATAGAATTTCTCAACCCAATCCAACCCCCTCGCCACCCACCCCCATAACCTAAATAGCCTGTACCATTTCACTCAAACTCCCTTTATCACAAAAGCATTCACACAAATCCTGTGCACGCAGAGAGAGAGGCAGCTACACAGGTACAGAGAGGAGGAGGTAAGAAAGCAAGAGGAGGGACGGACGAACACAAGCAGGTGGATGCAGCCTACCCTCAAACGCCGTCATACATACTTGTTTCCCCTCCTAAAGATTCACAATGGAGCATTCTCTAATAACAAATCATTTCTTTCAAAGTATGCTTTTTAATCTGGCCATGCTTGACAGGGCCCATCCTTTCCTCTGAAGGGGAAGACCACTTAGAGGCCAGGCCAATAAGGCCCAGCATCGTGGCCTGACTGGGGTGATTTGTCAGACCCCTCCAGCGCGCCTATGGTGGTCACACCGATGGATTTATCCCATGGTAAATGGAGATAGCCCTCGCCGGACGCGGGCCCGGCACTCTGATTACAGACCCGTTTCTCGAGTTGCATTGATAGATGTTGCTTGTGTTTACCTATTTACAATGCCACTAAATCTGCGAATACAATGTAACACAGGCAGAAGGGGTACAACTCTGGGGGGGAGAGAGGGAGGGAGGGAGCGAGTCCTGCATGGTTTGATTTATGCTATGCTATGCAGAGCAATAGAGAGACAGCATAGATGAAGGGTCTGGGATGAAACAGCTCGGCGGGGCGGAGGTTTGCGGTTTTGCATTGGGGTCGGAAGGGCGCGAGGAGGAATCTCATGCATTCCTCACGCTGGATGCTGTCCACCATGCCATAAGAATAACAAACACTCAGCAAAAGGAATGAGGGGAGCGTTTCAGGCACACAGGGGAAAACCGAATGTACTTTCACGACAACAATGTGGAGCCAATCGGAGATGCACGGTGGTGAACATTTATCCCATTGCTCCCACATCTATGGTGAAGAGTAATTCCATCCAGGGACAATCACCGGGACAGCTCTGGTTCAGACAGCCTCTTCCATCTCATTCCCATCCAGCCAACCTAAACCAGCGCCACAGCCACTGAGAAAACACCGTCCTTTGGTTACCAGCGATGTGCGCCAATTGAGTTCAATTAGAGTCATTCAAGTTTTGCTATTCTAGTCTTAAAACTATGTAACAAAAAACTAGATCTGTCAAGATTGAAAACACTGTACATGAATTTCTGAAATGGTTCAATGGCACAACAAACCTTTGTATTTATTGTCTGGGAAGTGATGATGCAAGTCTGAGCTATGGCCCTTCTGAAGTACTTAAGTACTATTATGAGATACTGGTATTTTACTTAAGTATTTCTATTTCTTGCTACGTTGTACTTCTACTCCACTACATTTCAGAGGTAAATAGTGTACTTTTACTCTATTACATTATTACCTTTAGTTACTTTTCAGATTTGGATAAATGATGTGAAATATAATCATCACATACATCAGATGTTAGTTCCACCTGTAGTCTAATTCACAAGTTACCCTGCCTGCAGTATACACAGTCATTACAACTAGCTGCACCTTTACCAGCTTTGAGAACACTTTAATGCATCAAAAATTATAATCAAAACATATAATATATATTATTCTGAAATGGACCAATTTGCATAATAGTATTGCCTATAGTATATTTGATGTGAATACTTTTGTATTTTAATTGAGTCATATGTTTGAATGCAAGAATTTTACTTTTAAGAGTATTCCTACACTTTGGTACACACACTACTTTTACGTAAGTACAAGATCTGAGTACTTCTCCCACCTGTGCTTACTGGCACGCTTATTTCCATGAAGACTTTCAAGGGGAAGGACGGAACTGGACAGTCTTGCCTTGATAATATTTCACATATCAACAAATGTTGTGCTTTACTTTGCAGATCAACATTTTTTTGCTGAAATAAATGTAAATGAATATCTAATTTTGGAGTTGAACAAACTCTTTGATTGTGTTTGTCTATGTGTTGAGGATTTCTACTTCTCTAATTGTTGTGATGTCACAACAAGTTCTGGTAACTGTACAAAGGTGACTGACATGAATCGAGAAAAGGGTTATAGATTGTGTTTAGATGTTGATTCATAAAGACCATAGACTTTGTAAGAAACACCTCGCATCCCGTATCTGACAAATGAATTGATCTTCTCCTCTGAGGGTCGCAGTGGTGATAATCCTGTTGTACCAATATGATTTCCACAGTTTCAAAGTCATCCACAGTGGCATCATTGTCAGCAAGAATAGCCAGTGGAAAGCTGATGTCCCACCAGTCAAAGAAAGCTCCATCGTGTTCCGTCTCAACCAACTTGACTGCTATAAGAACAGGCGACCAAGTTGTTCCTATCTACAGTACAGTATCCCCTGTCGTACACGCCCACCCCCCCAACGACTCCCCTCTTGCCCCAACCTCTTGGAAAGCTTATGTATGGCGGTCTCATTGTTTCCTCAGCCTATTGAGGTAAAGATAACTGTGGGATGTGAGAGCGCTGAGTGATTATACATCAGTAAAATCACAGGGGGTATATATCAATGCCACTGGGACACACCCACTGGAATGAATTGGGTCAAATGAGAGCAGTGCATCGGGCAGGGCCCATTGACAGTTACTAATGCACCTCCCATGGCCACTAACAGGAGTGTAGAAATTGCCAAAGGTTTGTAAACTTTGCCTGTTTAGGAAAGGGCCAGTCAGGGCATGCAGGAGGCTTTGCAGTCGTGGTATAGGTAGGTAACTAAATCAACAGGGTGAGCGAGCTGGACTTGATTCAAACAGAGAGGAGGGGAGTTTCTTCCATAAGTACCGGCTTCACCCACACGACAGATGAGAGGGGTTGAGACAGACATGAGAGAAGTTGGAAGGTGGGTGGAGACCGAAAGGACAAGGCTTTTTTTGAGATACCTAAAGAAGACTTCATCATCTAGAGTAGCCAGAATTGTAACACAAAAACTGACAATTTCGATAAAATAACAATGTTTCCCCAAAATTAAACATCCTTTAGTTGCATGACCTTGATTGAAAAACACTCAAACCCTACTTTGTATGCACAGATTTTGATCAATCAATACAATGAGTAGAACAGTGGAATAAGAAATGCAATATGTAACAGCTAATGCAAAATAATAATAGTATATCATATAGATATTGTACTGTTAATTCACAAAGGTAATGAAGTCATTGATGTCATGATAAATAAATGAATCCCAAGTACTATCAATATGTAAATCAATACCCATTTACTTCTGTGTCTTCTCAGGAGGCTGCAGGAAATTGAATAAGCACCTCGTTGTTATTGTTTTGTTCCGGCAAATGTTCGACTAAATAATGAGCGCTGGAGTACGAAGCAAATGTCTTTCACATTCAACTGGTGAGCCAGTATTACATTTAATCTCAGAAAACAGGTCAGGACACAAATATAATGTTTGTGGCAGTCTTCAAAAAATGAACAATCGTTAATATCGGGAAATGAAAATATGTATCTGTGCGAGCTGAGCTGTAAAACAGACAAGTGGAGGCTGAGGAAGGAATGCGACAGCCTGTTCTGTGATGCTGCTACACCTCTCTGTTTGTCCTGTTGTTTTATCACACTACAACACCAGAGAACACAGACATGCCCGTGTTGCAAAGGCACCTCGTTAACAAAGGCTCATCAACGTCAGAAAACTCTTGTATGTGTTTGTATATTTATAGTAGACGAGTGAGCATGTGTGATTCTGTTTGAGTGAATACAAAAAGGAAACAAAGGTTTAAAAATAAAGGCAGTCATATTACAAGTAACCTAAAAAAAAAAAGGGCAAGAATGATGTGTACATTACAAGCATTTCCGTCAGTGCTTGCGTTTACAAGAGTGTATTTGAGATGTGTAGGACTACAGAAGTGTCCATCTGTATAATTGAGTGTGTATGGCCTAAAGAAAGGTATTCAGAGTCACACCTGTCTGCTGCAGTTTGCACTGAGGCGAGGGGAGGCACAACAGGCATGCAGTGTCTATACAAGCCTGTGCACCTGGAGAGAGGGACCTGACGGCTGCACACACATAGAGCAACAACACATAGAGAGAAAGCCCTCTGTGTTGGACTGCTGCTCATTTCTGTAAATGTTGATGGTAAAGTAAATGTTGTTACTTCTCATAAAGGGATGGTTCTTTTGTGGTTTCACTGCAGGTACTGAGATTAAAAATAGGTTGTCTTTTAAAAACAAAAATAAGATAAAAAATGTTGCTGCACGCTGTGAAATCTTTATAGAATTATATACAATTCAATATACCTGAGTGATATTACATAGGCTATAGTGTTTTTTGTAATCGTTACAAGGTGTGTTTTTTGCATTTTGTAAATTGTGTAACTTGCTGCTGTTAAATACCATCAAACTATGTGCAATATGTGCTATATGTGCAATATATACATTATTATATACATATGCCATTAATAACTGTGTAATATATACCTGGCTGCTAAATCCTAAGAACTGTTACAGGATTTGTATTTTGAAAAGTTTTTGTTTTTTTTACTTTGTTTTTTTATTATATTTTTTATTATATCATAACTTAGTACTTTTTTAAACATATGTAACATTAAGCTGTCTGTGTCTCTTTCCTGCTCTAACGATGCAAATATCCCCACTAATAAAGGTATTCTGATTCTGAGACACAGGGTTACTATAATGAATGAAACCCAACAAATACTGCAGGATAACATGCATCTTTTGTTATTCTCGTGGCATCGATGACGCATAAATAGCTCCTCTTATGATTTAAAAAAATCTGGTTGTATGTGATATATTATCAGTACATTTGGAAGCCACAGCAGGCTGTGAAGAGATTGTTGAGTTAAATAAATACTCCTTCTGTTAAGTCAAACTCTATGTTCAGTTATGTACCAGTATAGTGTGACTTGGCCTGTGGCTTGGCAGTAGACCGACACTCTGAAGCCCTGTCTTTATTTGTGTGTGTGTGTGTGTGTGTGTGTGTGTGTGTGTGTGTGTGTGTGTGTGTGTGTGTGTGTGTGTGTGTGTGTGTGTGTGTGTGTGTGTGTGTGTGTGTGTGTGTGCATGTGTTCTGACCTCAGATGTGTACAACACCTGTGTCCACTAAGCAATAGGTACTGAAGACATGCAGCTGCTTAACCCAATTCTCTCTCTCTTCCTCTCTCACACAGCCACACTCATAGCATGATGCAAACACATTCATGTGGCTTATACTATAAATATAAAAAAACCCATACTTACACATCTCCATATATTATATGCACCACATAAACAAAGACATACATCTTCCTACCACACACACACACACACACACACACACACACACACACACACACACACGTATACATCACTTCAGGGGACATTACATTGACTTACATGCATTTCCTGGAGACTTATCCTAACCTTAACCATAACCAACACATACCTAACCCTAACCCTTACCCTAAACAAGTCTTCACCCTAAAATTAATGATTCCCCTCATGGGGACCTCCAATTTGTCCCCATAAGGGAGGCGAGTCCCCACATGTGACTGTGTAAACAGATTTAGGTCCCCACAAGTATAGTAATGCCACACACACACACACACACACACACACACACACACACACACACACACACACACACACACCACACACACACACACACACACACACACACACACACACACACACACACACACTTCCTCTCTCTGCAGGATTATGACATGTTATTAATTGCCACCATTATCAGCGACAGCTTGCCCAAGAACTGGGCCCTTCTCTGGGGGCGTGAGGCCCAGCATTGCAGAATACAAAAAAGTGAGGAAGAGAGGAACAAAACAGAGGCACAGAGAGGATAAGGGCACATTGAGAGAGTGAGTGAGTGATGGAGGAAAAGAAAAAAGAGGACAACACGGGGAGGGAGAGAGACAGAGACAGTGAAGGTGTAATGCGTCACGCAGTGCGATGCAACACTCTGCCCAAAAGGGATTGTGAATAATTTATCAGAAAACATTTTTCTTGGTCCTTTCCACAGACCCACAAATCCTCCCTGAGCTCTCTTTAGGTGGGGGCTGGAGATAATGTACTCGGTGAGTGTGTGTTGTGTGTGTGTTTTTCAAAAAGATATCCTAAGACCTGGCTCATTCTCATACACACTGATCTAAAGGGAGATGCCAACATGTTACTGGGATGATTAAAGGTCCATCTTCCATGTGCACGTTATGAAAGCAATAACAATGGTAATTTATAAACAATGATATCATCAAACTACTAATTTAAAAGCTGAATCAGTGACACAGAAATCTCTGAACCTTGTCACATGTTCATTGGCCCGTCTAGATAGAGAGGGAGAGAAATTGATTGGAAGGAGTTTGAAGGAGAATTCGATTGTCAACAGCAGCCTGGCATCAACTCCCCCAGCCCATTCATCTGTGGCAGCAGGAAAAACAGTTACATGAACTGTCACACCCAACTCTACTGTTAATTTAAGGTAATTAGCGAGCGAGTGATTCCCAATACATCATGGTGAACTGGCAGACTCCACAATATTTCACAGCCAATCTGTTACCTTTGCCGCCCCGCCTTCGCCCCCTCCCTCCGGCTCTCCGCTTCTCTCATTTCAGAAACAGTAACAACATGCAAACACACTTGTCCCTGCTAACAAACACACCAACAGACACTGAAACATGTACAGACACACCTGCCAGTGTGTACATTGTGTAGTATGATAACAAACATTTGTATTTTTGTGCTCATTCAGCTGTCATAAAATGTGTTTTGGAATGTATCCAATGTGACATCATTTGTTACGATTATTGTGTTATGTCACGTTTTCTATGTCTTGTTTTGGGTGTTTTTCTGTTCTCCCTGTCATGTTTTCCTCTTGGTATATTGTCTGGTCCTTTTCCCTGTGTTTTTCCTCCTGTCATTAGTTTCCCTGGTGTGTCTAGTTGTCTGATTGTGTTCACCTGTGGCCCTTGTGTTTCTCCTCCCCTGCCCGGCTGTGTCTCGTCTTGTGATTACCCCTCCCTGTATTTAGTCTTGTCTCTCCTTGTGTTCAGTGTTGGTTCGTCTTGTGTCATGACTAGTTATTCGGTGAGTGTTCTGTTTTGTCTTAGTTTATCTGTGCCTAGCCTTGAAATAAAAGGAGTTTTTCAGTTTGTATCTGCATTTGGGTCCTGCCTGCTTCACACACCGTAACATCATTTGTATTTATCATTATGTAACAACTAAACACACATAGGCAAACAGAAAAAAAGATGGGTGACAACAATCCAGGATAGCCTATTTACTCAATGTCAGCATTTGCCACGACTAAAACATAGGTAACCAATATGTTATTCTGTATTTTTTCAGAGACTGTGATAGCACTGTAAATGTATGGAAACAGTTCTAACCAAGAAATAACTAATTCATTGTTTCATTATTATGGGTACAATTTTCTTAGCCATTTTCACCTAGCCTTGTGCAAAGATTGTAGAAACACACCTGGAAGCCTGAAGGTGCCGAGTCATCAGTCATCTGCCATCAGCGAAGCCTCTCTCCATTACACATATATACAATAAACACCCATGTTCAGCCATTTTATTTATGGTGTGAGGCTGTTTGATGTGGAATATGTTGGCTGAACTGCACGCATGTCCTCAACCCCATCCAACACCTTTGGGATTGAGAATGCCGACTGTAAGCCCGGTCTTATCACCCAACATCAGTGCATGACCTCACTAATGCTCTGTGCCTGAATGAAACAAATCCTTGCAGCCACGATCCTAAATCTTGTGGAAAGCCTTCCCAGAAGAGTGAAGTATGTAATGTAATGTAAGAAACGCCCAAGGTTTTGGAATGAAATGTTCGGCACTCACATAAGGCTAACATGTTCAGCTGTCTCCATACTTTGGCCATATAATACATTTAAAACCCCTATGTGTAGGTTTTAAAAACCAGCATGGGAAGTCCTAAGTGGGACAACGTGCTCTCTATTATTTTACAGAATGGACACTGTAGTTAAAGACACAATCTAGCTGGGTTATTTAGCGAGCTCCATAGCTACATTAGCCATATTAGTTCTCAGAGTGTTTAGTAGTAACAGAGAGTGGACTTATAATGTGATGAGACAAGACAGAGAGGAGAGAAACCCACATTTGAGGGGCTGGTAAATGTGAAAGAAAGGTGTCACAAAACGGCTGCATGTTCCAAGGCATCCCGCTCTTTTCCGACAAAACAAACAGATGTCACATGTGTACTAAACATACCACTTCTTGGACACAAAGTCTTTGAACTCTCAGAGTTCAAAGATGATGATCTAGTGCTTAGGTACTTTTCGTTTAGTTTTCATGTCTGAGAGTGTTTGTTTTCAGAGTCTGTGTAGTTGTTAATTTGTGTTTGAGTGAGTCTGTAAATATACACACAATTGCAAATAGTGTACAAAGAAGTGTGCTAACGTCCAACATCTGGGCTGTATTTACTCGTAAGTCATGGATGTTGCAAACAGGGATGCAGATTTACAAATAGTTTATATACTAAATGCTTTCAGAGCTTTTCAATCATCTCCTCAAGCTCATTTCTGTTTCTGCTCTGAGAAAGCCTTCATAAAAATGTAATTTTATTATAATTTCAGATATGTGGGAATACTGCTTTGGATTTATTTTTAGAGTATTGTTATGTTGTTAGGTAAGCGGATTCATTTATTTAAAAACATGTTAAAACTATGGTCTTTAGCTAAATAGTTATTGCTAAATTACAAATTACAATTGTAATCTGACAATAAAAGTGAGAATAACAGTGTAATAACAGTGTGATAGCAGTGTAATAACAGTGTAATAGCAGTGTAATAACAGTGTAATAACAGTGTAATAACAGTGTAATAACAGTGTAATAGCAGTGTAATAACAGTGTAATAACAGTGTAATAGCAGTGTAATAACAGTGTAATAACAGTGTAATAACAGTGTAATAGCAGTGTAATAACAGTGTAATAACAGTGTAATAGCAGTGTAATAACAGTGTAATAACAGTGTAATAACAGTGTAATAACAGTGTAATAACAGTGTAATAGCAGTGTAATAACAGTGTAATAGCAGTGTAATAACAGTGTAATAACAGTGTAATAACAGTGTAATAGCAGTGTAATAACAGTGTAATAACAGTGAGCAATCTTCATCTACAACACATTGGAAGCTCCCATTTGAAGTAGTTGGGCTAAATAAGAGGTGTAAATGCTGGAGGAGGGAGCAGTGCAGCAGTGGCATGGTTCCAGGCTCATCAAGCCAATAGCTGTATTATTTCCAGCATTTTTAAGAATGGCATAATATTACCTAGAAAATCTAGGAACCAATAGTTGTATATACAAACAGCCTTTAGGGAGGGAGGCCTATAGTTTTTAATATTTGTCAAAACAAAACCATATCCGTGCTCAGCTTCAGAAAGTGAGGTAACCAGCAGGCCTCAGACAGAGCAGCTGGGGAGGAGTGAGACTACTTTAGCTCGCTGCACCACATCAATCTCTTAAAGGTGACATGTCATGCTTTTCCGGTTATTACCCGTCCCCTTGTGTGTTATGAAGGTTTTTATGCATGTAAACGGTGTGCAGAGTCAAAACCCTCAAAGTACACCATGTAGGGAGTAAAACTCTAACACAGAAAATACCTCCCCAAAACGCCTCGTTGGAGATACGTCACTGTCCATTTTATTCTTCTGGGGACATCATGATGTCATGTCGTCCCTGGAACTAAATGGACCAATCCGTGGAGCCGTTACGTTACGTCCGCGGAGCCGTTACGTTAAGCCCCCGCTGATTGGTCCAAATTGACCAATCCACGGACTTCCTCACACACTCAGTGCAAGCAGCTCTGCTGATTTCTCCTCCCTGGCTGCAGGCTGATAACAGACAGTTGGGATCGCGGCGAAATTCTCTCTGCAGACGCATTCTCACAGCGTTTATCAACCGTTTTCTTACTCAATATCAAGCCACACTTATTGTTTTTACTTCGGCTGTGACTTTGTGTGTGCTCAGGGTGAGTTTGGCTGTGTTTCGCTGTGTATCGCTAAACAAGGAAATCACACCTCCACGGAGCTCAGCGCGATTCACAACGTCCCGACTGGTCCCGACCAATCGGAGCACACTGGGCTCACAGGGAGGGGGGGGGGGGGCGGCAAGAGCTGCAACGAGCCGTTTAGTGGAGAGAGTGAATACTGCTGAATACACATACTTTACAGAGATGCTGTTTGCGAAACCAATGTGAGTTTGGAAAATTGCACAGTATAAATCTATTCTAGTAGACCTCAACAATGGAATTATGATCAGTGGAAATGGCCATGACATGGGACCTTTAAAGGCTCTAAGATGTTCACACGTTCATTCACCCACACATGCATGTGTCGTACTTGCACTCATACGTACACCTGCCATGTTCTATACATGTTACCATGTTATTATATTGTAAAGGATAATGGTTTTACCACTAAAATGGCTGTGATATAAATAGTAGAGTGGTACACAGAGTGCCATGGTACTGATAACAGTTGTCATAGTATTATGTGTCTGTAGCTAGCTATCAACTATTGTATAAATAGTGCATTGTGGTACTACAATAGGTTAAGTATGGATGCCTAATTAAATGTCACTTTCTCTGCAGCTGGATTTTGAACCCCCTCATACTGTTAGAATGCTTTCTAACAATTGTAAGGAAATCCTAGACATATAGACAACGTCTGTGTACCAGCATTTTGGTAAGAGCCATCCAATTGCCAGCTATGAAACAGCAGGGGCAGGACATGAAAGTAAAGAAAAGTGGAAGAAAGTCACGACTACAGAAAACAAAAAGCCGTAACATCTTTGTATGAAACAATTGAATTTTACCATCTTTTCACCCTTTCTTCTAACTTTCTTTGTTTTTGCCCTTTGTTTATGTCCAATCTTCCGTTTGACTTTTTAGGTTGCGTCACTTTCATTATGGTGCATTATGGGGC
The DNA here is from genome assembly GCF_902827175.1 of Gymnodraco acuticeps. NCBI lineage: Eukaryota > Metazoa > Chordata > Actinopteri > Perciformes > Bathydraconidae > Gymnodraco > Gymnodraco acuticeps. The sequence goes on along the minus strand of NW_022989752.1, from coordinate 984,588 downwards.
CTTCAAGGAAGTCTTGATTGTGTTGGTGTTTCTGTGCGTAATCACCTTACTGTGTTGTTATTCGGGACCCCCTTGAAAACGAGATGGTGCATCTCAAGGGGTTTATCCCAATCAATAATAATGTCTATATATTAGCAAAGACAGAGAGAATATTGTTAACACTCACCCTTCCTTGTTGTTACTGTGGGCACTGTCTTTCATAATGGCGGCCCAAATGACCTTTGAGTTTGAGTTTGGCATGGGGTCCCCTCTGTCAGGAAAAAAAGAAGAACAACAAAATAATCTACTTAAGACGTATACAATTTATTGTGAAAAACCTGGCTTTACCCTGAATATGTTGAATAGTCAGTAGATCAGCCCACATTTCTAAGAATATAGTTAGAATATTAATGAAATAGGAATAATGTTCTGCTTGCACAGTATTGGAAGAGTCAATGCTGTCACCATGCGGCTTTATGTCTCGTCCTGCAGCTGATTCAGAACGCCGCTGCTCGAGTCCTCACTAACACTAAGAAAGTGGATCACATCACTCCAGTTCTGAAGTCTTTACACTGGCTTCCTGTGTGTCAAAGAATAGATTTCAAAATACTGCTGCTGGTTTATAAAGCACTGAATGGTTTAGGCCCAAAATACATTTATGACCTCCTGCTAAATTATGAACCATCCAGATCTCTCAGGTCTTCAGGGACTGGTCAGCTTTCTGTCCCCAGAGTCAGAACTAAACACGGTAAAGCAGCGTTCAGTTATTATGCTCCAAATATCTGGAACAAACTCCCAGAAACCTGCAGGTCCGCTGCAACTCTGAATACTTTTAAATCCAGGTTGAAGACTTTTCTTTTTGTCGCTGCTTTTAATTGAACTATTCATATCTTAAACTGCACTGTAACTTTTATCCATGTATTTTTCTTTTAATGTTTATTTTATTATCTTTTCTTTTTAATGACTGATTTTAAATGCCCTTTTCTTAATGTCTTTCATTTTTTGTAAAGCACTTTGAATTGCCTTGTGTTGAAAAGTGCTATATAAATAAACTTGCCTTGCCTGCTGAGAGGGCACATGGAGGCTTGGTATGATGTTGCCAAGTTCCTATGCAACTGCTGTTCTGAGATAAGCATTTCTGTTAGTGTTCATGCTTTACACTTCATTTACTGCTAATGATTTTGTAGAATAATTTCAAAACTGGATACCTCAGTCTGGCAGCTTCAAATATAGTCTTTCAGATGCTTTACTATTGTAGGGACAATTTACAACACTTTATAGCATTGTATACGGCCCTGAATGAACTGATGTGCAGCAAAAGTTTGGAGATGAAGCCATACAGAGAATGTGGGACAAAGGCCATGAAGATCAGCAGAGCGAATCTGCCTGAGCGCCCTGCACTGTCAAACTAGCACCTTGGAGCATTCAGTGTATTTGGAGAATGTGAGATGATTGCATTCAGAGGTTTTCATCAACATTGTCTCAGTGGAAGTAAGACAGAGAGAGCCACAGAGAGAGATTGGGGCGGTCGCTGGGGTCTGTAACAATCTTCATCTGATTTGTTTTCCCTCCTCTACCCTCACTGCCTCTTCTATCTTTCTCATTGTACCTTTTCTGTGTGAGTGAAAATGTGAGCAGACTCAGATCAGCAGGTTGCTAGGCAACGCTGGTCGTGTGCAGGCACGTAACTTATCGTTTTGGCTACTGTTTTAGTAGGGTTTCTTAGTATCTCTTTTCTGTTGGTGCCTTTCTTTTTTTCTCTCATCTTTCTGGTCCTTTTCGTTTCTCTTCCTTTGTCCTTTCTGTTACCCCATCTCTTTTTCTTCCTTTCTGTCTGTGCCGCTGCACACAAGACTTTCAGCGCCTGGGAGATGTGCTTCTAGCCAGCAGCAGCAGCAGCCGTGAGCATTTATCAAAGCCGTGCTCCGTAATGACCACTCAGCAGTGGGGAAATTGAGCTGACCCCGAGGCCAAGCTGTTAGAGGGGACTGGTGGGAAGGCCAGCAGGGTCAGGCCATCCTTGTCCCACCCACTTAGTGGGCATTTAGCACTGAACCATTAGTTTACTGTTTGGAGGCCTCCTAGCTATCCCTTACACATTACACACACAGACATACACATGTACACACCAATACTAACACACAACGTGGACAATAGCCCCTCCGCCTAATCTTCAACACTTCAATGTTTACCTGACACAAGTTGTAAAAGGAAAAGAGTCAACGAAACCGAGGAGGTAAACTTTGTTGGCTGCCAGTAAATGCTTAGACTTGGCACTATCTGAAACTATGTCTCTGTTGTTGTACTGAAAGCAGGTCCAGGCAATATGGGCACAGTAAATGTATCTTTGTTTTACATTTTCTCTAATAGATTTTGTAATCAATTTCAGTGAAAATAAGAGAGAAAATGAGACGTGTATAATACTTGGATTCAAGGATATGATTTCAATTAAGGCTGATGCTACATTAGAGGTTTGGCTTCCTGACGAGTTGATTTGAAGTGAATTTGAAGCTTTGTGATGTTCTTTATATGCTTTTGCTTTAGCTGATTACAATGAGTTATGTTAACATCACCAGCACACCATTTTATTCTGACATCCAGTGAGCAGTTTGTATGTGTAGCAGCATGTATCCTTTATAAAGCAAAGATGAGATGTCTGTAGTATCTACTGTGACCTGTGTTGGTCTCTTCCCTGTCACGGTGATGACCTGACAATTGCCAGAGCTTGTTAATGCTGGGAAGCTGCATTGAGACGGATTACTGGCTCTAGTTAGCATTATTTAACTCAGCTATGTCTTCAGGCACTTGCTTACAACAGTCCCGGGGCAAGAACCGCAGGGGAGCCGCACACAAGACAATCAATATGGACGCAGATGGGAAGGGAGGTGCAGGAAAAAAGAGCTGGAATAGTCATTTTCGCTTGAGAGGCGCTCCCCTGAAAGCCATGAAATAAAATTCTGAACTTTAAAATTGATAAGGATTGATTTCGCTGACATGGGATCATAACATACACCCCTTCAGAGACTGGCAGCGTTAGGGCTTACAGATGCCTGCCGCATAAAGGGGGATGGGGAGGACGTAAATCTGACTACAGCACAGCAATTAGCCTTTTACTGGGGAAAAGATATGGAGAATCTTTACTGTTTCATCAAATGGCATTAGGCACGCTCTGGGCCTGGAGGTTTCTCTAGGAAGACAAATGCTAGAATAAACTTGTTTGGACAGATGGATTGGAAGAAATTCGTCACAAAGTTCACTATTTTCCCTCCCAGATCCATATAGATCTCTGGCAAATGGTTAGTTCATTATGTGGCTTCTATTAAATGTCACACGGTGTTTGAGCAATAAGTACAGAGAGAAGCTCACCCTAAATGACATTTCCCACAATGTTTTCAAAGACAACGTGTGCCGTCAGATACGTTTTGAATACGTTTATGTCAGTGTTTATTGAAAGTACCAAAAAAAGTAGCTAAATGTGTGGGGGGGGAGGGCAACACAGGAAGTGTTTCTATTCATTTACTGAAAGCAGAGCCTCAGTGTTTTAATGGGTTTTCATTTGCAGCCCCCCTAATCATGTTGTGAATCAAACAACAACATGTTTTTAATTGCGTAAGCTTTAAAAAACTAATATTCAAGGCCCAGAATGCAAATTCATTATTATTTAAATGAGCACGGTGCAGCAGAGAACATGATTAGGTGAAAGGAAAAGGAACTTGGTGCTAATTCCTACTCAGATGAGTGATTGGGAGGAATGAACAGGGAGGTCTTGATCAAAGCTAACATTGTAAGCTAACATTGTACTGTATGGTGGTGAGCAGATGGTGAGCCATAAATCCTCACCCAGGCTCTGACACACATTAGCATTTAGTTAGCAGCCCACAGCTTGCCAGCCATTTAGGTATTATCTTCATCAGATCACTTTGGAAATGGTGATGGAGCGAGTTGGGAGGATTGTAATGCTTTCCACGACTGTATTGTACTTAGTTAGACGGAACTCTGGCTGTGCCATGAAGTGTTGCTGTTCACAGCGGTAGGAGACTGCATGTGTTGACAAATACGCTCATCACTGCCCATTTAACTGCAGAGAGCTTTCACCGACAGACAACGTGTGCACCAACATCCTTTACTTTAAGTGAATACACTGCGCCAATATATTCAACTCACAATGTCATGGATTGGCAATAGCATTCACATCCTGATGATATGTTATTTTTAAAACATGCATATGTTGCAAGTTACTTACTTTAAATAGGCCATTTAGACTGTATAAAGCCTGATCAAAAATGTTTGGTCAGATGTTATAAAGGGAAGGAATAGTTATAGTGCATATGAATGTATACATTTTCAGTAATCATTATTTAAAGTATAATTCTCCTATCTCCAGAAAGAGGCCCATTTATACTGTATGTCTAATTTAGGGCTGCTCAATTAATCGTATTTTAATCGCAATTACGATTTTGGCTTGCAACGATTATCAAAACAACATAATCTAAATAAAACGATTATTTATTTATTTATTTTGTATTAGTTATTTAATTGGTTTTTCAGTTGAATTATACTTAAAGTTCAGGGTAATCAACCGTTAAAAACATACTGTTCACGTTTTTTTTTTCATTGAAGTTTCAAAGTAAATGGATAATCGTTTTTAATAATCGTGATATCATTTATTGACCCAAATAATCGAGATTATGATTTTTGCCATAATCGAGCAGCCCTAGTCTAACTCATATATTTTAAAAGAAAATAAATGTCTTTACTTATTACAATGATTTAGGTTTTTGTAATGAGTCATGTCTGACTATGATAGAGGGGAATATGATAGATTAAAAATATCAAAGGTAATGTCTATGTATGTTGTATTTGCTTGAACATGTTTTGTTGTGCGAGGAAGAAAAGCTGTTAGCATAATGGCAGCTTATGGGGATACAAATAAAGAGTGTCCTACACAATTAAAGTTTGGTTTACCTATGGGTGAGACCTTGTACTATTTCTCTCATTTAGATGTCACATTTCTTGCATACCACAATATTCACCCTATATTTTGATTTATGATGACAAACCTCTCCTTTAGTTTATTCTTGGTTTATGACTTTGGCATTTAAACTGGGGATTGCACTGATATCTGATATAGAAACTAATAAAAACATTCATATTGTAAAACCCCATTCACTACAAGAGTAAAAAGTTGAAATATTATGAGATAAACACAGAGGTTGTGTAGTTATATGCATGCATTGCAACACACACCAAAGAAATGCTGTAAACTCACTTAGTGACACGTACACACTGACTGACTGACTGAGTGAATGTCTCTCCTGCTGCAGGGATTGGGTTGCAGTCTGTGAGCGGATAGTGAAAGGGCAGCAGTGAAAAAGAGCGAGGCAGAAAGTGCAAACTATGTGTAGTCGGCTGTGCGTATGTGTGTGGGGTTAATTGTGGTTCAACTGTGAGGAACAGCTGAGAGAGCTCATATACAGCATAGAGGAACAAGCATGGTGACAGGAGACTTGACAACACAACCTGTTTTATGGTGACAAGTGTCTGTGTGTGTGTGTGTGTGTGTGTGTGTGTGTGTGTGTGTGAGTGTGTGTGTGTGTGACGTGGGGGAGAAGAAAGTCTGAGAAAGAAAGAGTGAAGAGTGTGCTAAAGAAAGGCAGGTGAGCAGGGAAATGCCTCTCTGCCCACCCAACATGTTCACACGCCTCCTTCAAGAATAGCAAAGAGTCTTGGTAAGCCATTTCTACACTAGGGGTGCTGATAGGGAGGATTGTGTACCTATGTGTGTATGTGTGCGAATGTGTGTGAGTTGGAGGAACTCAATAGAAAAAAGAGCTAAAGAAGACTGTTGACTATCCTTCACCTGCTGTCACCTCGGGCACCAACAGGAAGGGATCTGAGGAAGATCACAGGCTGTTTCCTGTTACCCATGAGGCTTAGCAGGGACGACAGCAGTCAAGGTGCGGTAAACTTTACACCAGGTTGCAAAATACGTTTTTGCGTGGCTTTGTGTGTGGCTCTGCCTGGGCCGCAGCTGTGTGTTTGTGTGTATTCCTGATGCATAAGCACAGGGTTCAAATCATCAAAGCAGCTCTCCACAGCTCAGTTTTCAGTAAGCAGCTAAAGGTTAGACTTATGTGTTGCTACTTACAGTAACACACAGAGACTCATTTACACCGTATCATTTCCTCTACAGAACTCACCTGTCAATCACGCCGACCCTGTGAAGTGGGTCATTAAAAAAGAGACGCACTCCGTTTAAAATGTGCCAAGGAAAGTATATGAAGTTTTATGCATGGGTATTTCTTAAGTTTGGTAGTGTATTTGTATTATTACATATTCACTGCCTTGATTTAACCACATTCTTTTTAAGGCTGTTTTTTGAAATAAATGTCTCTCTTTCTATCAAATAAACCTCAACAATTAGAAGAGAAAATGATTGACAACTCTTTTGATGTTTGATACATCTGTCGACATTGGATAAATAAGGGTTTATTAAAATTTGCCATTTCTATCTTCTCAAATGTATGGACTTGTTTTTTAAGACGGGCATTAAAAGTATCTTTCGGTTTTGGATGTTGGTTTGTCATCATTTTGAACAATTTGCTTTGGTAACTTGAATTATGTGATTATCACTGTTTTTACAACTGATACTTGTTATACGTGTATATAACGCTGTTATTTTGGTCGGGTTTGTCCTCTACTAAAGGCCTTCAAAGTCATTTAAGCACCGTCTCTGGGTAAAGACAGTTGTAAATATTTTACCACCCAGCTTGTAGAAATTAGCACTAACCCTGCAACCCACACTCTTGAACAACTTGCAGTGATTTGATGTGTGTTCTCAACAGAAATAGGCTGCGACCTATTCTGGGGTCACAGGCCATAGTTTAAGAAGTGCTGACCGTCAGTGAGTTAAAGACCTTTGTAGCTCTCATTCATGTAAAGGTTGAAGCCTCTGCAGTCCTGTAGGTTCTCAATAATGTGACGTCAAGGTCATTATCAGTGTATTCATCTGTCGATAATCGTATTAAGAATGACTGAAACATGAATACTTTGCAGCGAGTCCTTCATTTTATTGCTCATCCATAAATCATTCTTTTTTTGTAGTATCATTATTATAATATAATTATCCATTGAAGCAATACTGATATGTCTTTATTTGGGCATTGTGCAAGCCAGTACAACAGAATAAAGCAAAAATGATTCAAGTTGTAATTATTATTTTCCAAGATTAGAAATAATCAAGTTAGCCTGAGAGACCGCTTGACTTTTGGTCTGCTATTTTGGTTACATACAAAAAGTGGCATTTTGATAGCTGCACTCAAAAAGCTAAGTATCCAGTTAAGTTATGGTTTTCATATATCATTAAAATCAAGAAGCAAGCATCCAATTATAGGTCAGATTAAAGCACATAATGATGCAAAAACGTAGTAATTTTCATGTTCTCTAATGGATTTAAACTATTTGGGAACTTGTTGTTCATCAAATAGTTTACATTGACTCTTCATTTGTCTGATAGAGTGACAGTCATATGTGGAGCATCTGCCACGGACTGAATTCAAACCGACATCGTTGTGGTATGCGTCTCAGCATGCTGAGCCACCAGGACGCCAGATCTGGTCTTTGAAGCCCTGGCGGTTCCCTGAGGCCAGCAGCAGCAGTAGCCGAGGGGGTATCAAATGTGTTAGAGCTGCCCTACTAATAAGATAAGTGGGCTAATGCTAGCACTAGAGGTTTGCCACTCATCTCAATCTGTCGTGTTTAACAGTCTCACAGGAATAGCTCTCAAATGTAAATGCTGGGCTGCTGTTGATGGAGTGGAGAGGTGTAAGTGTGTGTGTCTGCCTGTGTGTGTGATGGGAGCTGAGCAGTGTATGTGCGTGTGTTTGGGTATGTGTTGGTGGGGAGGGAGCATGGGTAGGAGCAATGTAAGTCGATGGCTAAGTCTTTTGGAACATCAGTTGACACTAGAAAAATACAGCTGCCGATAAATCTCCTACAACAGCCCCGGACTCATGTTTCGCTCGATGATTTATCGGAGTTGTTCCTTTTAGACTTGCCATTTGGGAGCCACGATCTCTGTAGGTCATTTGTACAACTAACTCTTAACTTTAATACTGCACAAAGCACAAATGTAGAGAGAAGGAAACGTGGCCTTTCCACAGATGAAACCAACTGGATATCATTTCTCTCTTCTCTCTTCTCTTTCACTATCTGAATCTCTCATGTATGTCTCCACTCTAGAAATTGTCTCAAATAATCAGTGATTTAGTTTGGATGTTTATATTTAACTGCGGATGCCACCAAACAGTTGCTCTGAAATGTCAAGTGTCTGTGAAAACTGGGCTTAATTGGAAAGTGTGTGTTTTAAGGTGAAAGCTATTACTCTCATTCAGTCTCTATTGATTTGCAGCTCTAGCACTGATAAGTTCTGCACAATATGTATTAGACTTAGTATCTATTAGTACCTATTTTAGTACCTTTTTTCATTAATAAACATGAACATTTCATAAACGAAAGCCCAATCATTTTCTCGATGGTTCTATGTACTTCAATCTGTACTGATAGGATTTGTTTTGCATGTCAGCATGTAGCTATACAAAATAAGGATTTAAAAATGTTTATTAAAGGAAAATCAGAGTGTAGCTAACTTCAACAAAATGACACAGTATAAATAATGATATGAACATGCAAACAAGAAAACCTAACTGTGGCTAAATGAGGACAGAATGTCGTAATAGAAATGTGTAATACAGGCCCTGAACATGCTGCACATCCATTGCCCACAGTTTGGCTCCAAACTACATGTCAATGCATCATTACTCTAATTATATGCATGCTGTTCCATTACATCACTCACGCATATTTATATGCCCACAACAGGTGTTCAAATCAAATAATAAGTGTGACATTAACAGCAAATTAAATGCAGGTCCTTCTGCCAATCTTAGATTATAGTTCTTTAGATATTTGAAATCTTGAAGATTTAGTTTTATGTTAAAAAACGCTTTATTTTGCTCTCAGATGTCTTGTGTCAAAACATCAAATAGCCCTTACATGTTTTGACAAAATTAATATTGTAATAAGATGTAACTAATGGTGTCATGATTTGTATGTTAGTCCTGTTGTTATTGTTAATATGTTGTAATGTAATGTTTCTTTTCCTTCGGCTAAGTTTAGATGTTCACAAATAAATAGGGCTGGCATAAATCACTGAACTGGCCGTTGCAAAGCCCTGACTTTGATCTTAGCTTTCCCTACGCGGGTTTGTTTGCTAATGGCCGTGTGGACAACGAACACTCTGAACACATTCAAATCCCCCCCCATTGCCCCCTCGCCTCCCTTCTCTGCGCTGAGACAACCTGGAAACCATGTCCAGGACTGAGGAAGCTGGCACTCCATAGTAAGCACCTCCATTACAAATGTTATCAATCCCAGGGAAAGAGAGAGCTTAGCACTTGTGTCTGTTTTTCTCATCAGAAGGGTAGTGGCTTCGAGGACAGACGAGAAGGGCTCGAGAAAGAGAGACAGAGAGAGAGACAGGGACAGCAGTTTGTACATATGTGTGTTCTTGTGTGAGTGTACGTGTCTATCCTCTAAAACATGACCCCCCACTCTCCCTTAAATATCCTGTTGCCTTCGGTGTTTCTTTCTTGCCTCAGTATCTTGACTCTATGCCCTCCGCAAAACCTTAAGAACCCAATCGTCTCAAATTCAGCACACTGAAATAATTAAGGGGTTGCAAGCCACCAAAAATAAGGGTGTGTGTATTTTTGAAGTAGGGAGGGGACATGTGTTTGGAGTCTCGGGATGCCAGGATGCCTCCGGCTGGGTTCAACTTGTTAGGAAAACTGGGTATTGCCTTACACTTCCGTTGACATGACGGCAGTATCAGTGGTGGTGCGGGGGTTTGTTAGGTGTCAGCCACAGCTTGGCTGACCCCCCCAAGGATGTGCATGTTTACAGAGGTGTTCTCACAAACATTTGCCCAACGAAGCATGACGGACAGACCCTCTGGGCCTGAAGAGGTGTTTACAGTTATCTCTGTACCCTTTGTACGTCACCACAAAGGCACATAATGCATTCTGAAGCAGTAAATTAATTATGACAATGACTCCACTAATACAGTGCTAATTTTGGTTCATTGTGGAATTCAACATAGGCTGTCTAAACCAGAAACATGCCAGATGTCCCTTACAAGCTGTTTAGAACGAAAATACACACAGATATGTTGTCTCAGGTACTAAGGGGATGATGGACCGTAATCGCAGAAACACTGCAGAGTTCTTCATAACACTATGAGACAGTATTTTATGACCTAAGAAGTTGCCATAGTTACAGGGGCTGTTTTTTCACATTCACTACACTCATCAAAGGCCTACAAATATGAGGCTTGCTAAAATACCTGCTGCTAAATGGAAAATACAGATAAAAGTTCGTTTTTTTACCACTGAAAAGAGCCATGTGTATGCAGTATACGTCCTATTATCTATCATGCTAAATACATGAAGCACATTACCTTCAGTGCACAATCTTTTCCGAAAACTACTTGTTAAACTTGTGTTTACTGTTTTTGGAATGGCGGATGCAGAAGAGAATGGGAGTTTTAAGACTAATTACAATGAAATGCTTAGTAAACTTAATTATTATGTTCTTTGTTAGAGCAAGTCAAGTATTTGTATGATGTCGCAGTACAGTATTATCTGCTCCATTGCATTACAAAAAGCATAAACCTGACACAGATGTTCAAACTGAAGCATGTACTTTAACATGATGAAACATCATACCCATAAAACCAGTATTCATGTTCACTACAAGAGATGGACAATGAACACACACATACACACACACAATTCATAAGCATGCAGACTGGGGAGCAGGCGTCCTTTTGTTGGAGGGAGAATGGGAAGTGTGAAGGACGTGACGAGGGAGATAAGTGTCCTCCAGGGCCCTGAGGTTACCCTAATGGTGTCATACATCACCACTCACAAAGCCATGCAGAGCAAAGTTGTCAATGCATGAATGCTACACTATTACTATCGGCCATTTTAATCATGGCACCTGTCACTGCGCTAATCAACACCATAACTTCAAACTGGAAATCACTCAGAAAAACTCTCTCATGCTGCTTTGTACCAGGAACTGTACACAACACAGGCAGTAAGTTATGCAGAGGGGGCCGGTGGCTGGATGGCGGGTCGCTGTGCTGCTGAGGGGTTGTGACTTTTTAGTGCATCATTGCCCTTGTTTAATGGAGGCTTGGCTTTTCCTTAGCAGTTGTTGTGACAATGCTAAATGCTGCTTTTATGAACGTGCTAAAGGGGTTTTCCCCACTGTCAACAGCATCCCCTCCCAACACACACACAAACTTTTTTTCTTCATGTCCCACTGGTGCAGATTTAAATATAAAATTGGATTATTCATAGATATATCTCATGTCACTTTAAAATGCTCCTGAATGGATAAATGTATATATTTCATACAGACTAGCAGATCATAAAATACAGGTATTGTCATGATGATGATGCAGTGATGTATGAAGGTAAAGCTACTGTATGTGATACATAATATTCTGAGGCAACATGTCTGATAGCCAATACAGCAGGTGTTTAAGTTTAGATTCATTAAAACACCCAGCCACAGATCACAACATTTTGCTGGCAATGTAATGGGTCAGACAACATAAACTTCTCAACAGGCTCTTACTAACAACTTGATGTGAAACACACTAAAATATTGCATGTAAGTTAAAACGGGAAATAAAAAAGGAAAGATTCCCTTAACACATAAGCCTACTTCACTAAACACAAAATGATAAAACCACAGCTGGTCATAAGATTTCAGTCAGTGTTGATTGGTAACAGCAATATGTCAGATATTGCCATAGTCAAAAATAAACAACCCACATGTAATACGAAAATATACACTGTAACCAAACAAAGCCTATCCTTTGTCATTGTTAAATAGTTTAATTATAACACACTCTTCACAATGCAGTTGATATAATTCGGATTTTACCCGTAATTAACTTGGGTGTTGTTAGCTAACGCTAGCTAACTAGCTTGAGTTATGAATTAGCAACACATCCAAGATAAAGTAGTGAACTTGACTGAATGCTGTTGTATTACATGGTATGAACGCAATGATGGTCCGAACTGAACATATGTTGTGTTTAGCTACAAAGTTTAAAAAAGGTAACATTACTTACCGGTCCGCAGACTTTCAGATGCACTGGCATATAAAAAAAACGCAGCTGTGACTGACTAGAGTTGTGTGTCCCACCTGCAGCTAATGCTAACGCTACTTGGAAAGTAAAGGGTCAGTTGTTCACGCAAAAACGTAACACTTTTTTTCTGGGTGTATTGCAACATTCACCAATGTTGGTAATGCTTGTATTTCCCAAGTTTGGGGGATTTTTAAATGTGTCTTTGCAAAAACAAGATAGTGTAGTGCCGTGAAAAGAGAGTCGGAGGCGGTGTATTAAGAATGGAGTTCCAATCTTTATTATCCATTACTATCAGAGAGGTTAACACATGCACTGCTCTGCCTGATGAGCTAGCAGGAATGGCAGCTAAAGCTACAGGTGTTCCCCACTAAAGGGTCCGTGTGGCAACACAATAAGCAAGGTGAATTATGTCCAATAACGTGTCACCACACAAGCCCCCCCAGAATTCACACATAAACAAAATCAGCATGGCGGGGAGGAACGACACGCCGACCCCCACGACTCCTGAGCACCGGGCTGCTTCTCAGGTCGATTAAATGAAATCCTTGCTTCCCTCACTTGCGTCGTTTCCCTGCGTTTAGTCCCTCCCACCAGGGAAGCATGGAGGGACGCAAGGAAACCACGAGAAGCAGGGAAATTAGTTTTAAGAGCAATGGGACGTCCTTTCCTCCGGAGCGTCACGTGAAGCGACGTCCGTTTGTGATGACGCTGCACAGCTGATCGTCTGACAGCAGCTCCGTCCCCGTTATTTCCACCCCCCCCCCCCCCCCCCCCCCCCCGCCTCTGTTAGTACACATTTACTGACACAAACATTTGTATCATCTGTTGTAGACCCCAATAAATAAAATAAAATAAGAACTAATTCTCAAAAAAGATAAACGCCATTATTAAAATTTATAAACGAACAATAGTTTGATTAATATTGATTAGAGTGCACAATAGAAATAAAATTATTGAGAGAAGAAAAAGAGTTATGTTATCTATCAAAACCCAGTTAGATTAACATTCATTGGATTGCACACTTTGTTTGTTTGTTTGGATATGTAGTAAATTAACATTTCAATAGCACTTAATGACTGACTGAATGGAAATGACAATAAATGAAAATGTAAAACGAAAAAAGCGATCATGAAAATGTTTCTAAAAAATGAATTAAATGATTTTTGACCACTTTGTTGTTCAGATATATCACATATTTGTAACTAAATGATACATGAATTGAAACAAAACACGGTATAAACTGAGGAGTGACTCCCGTGAGGTTCATGTATTTTCTTCACTCTGCTCTCATGTCAAGAAGCATCAGATCAGTGCATGCACTGCCTCGTCCAATCAGTGAGCGATACACAGTAAGGGGGCGGGGTGAGTATCTGAGGATTTCATCGGAGGATGGTCTGGTGGTTCCTCGGTTATCGCTCCTCCATTATCGCTCCTCGCTCCTCGATCCTCGGTCCTCCGGCAGAAATAAGAGCCATGGGACGGTACTCAAGATGGCGCAGGCAAATCAACTTCCGGTGAGACCGAGGACCGAGGAGCGAGGAAATGAAAATAGTCGACCTGAGAAGCAGCCCGGGAGTCGGAAGAGTGACTTCCGCCTGTGCGGCCCCCGGAAGGGGAGGGACCGGAACAACAGGTCTTAAATCCGTGACAGGGGACGAGGCCGGGGGGCGGCCCCGTCGCGAAGGTTGAGCCAGCACCACAGGCTGGTCCAAGTCCAGGTGAGCAGCCTTCACCCGGTCCACCGAGACGTGCTCGGCCTGGCCACCCAGGTCGACCACCAGGTGCTTGTCCCCGTGCTCCAAGACCCGGAAAGGCCCATCATAAGGGGGCTGCAGGGGGCCTCTGTGCGCATCGTGCCGGATGAACACGTGCTCCGCCGAGCGGAGCTCTGTGGGAACCTGGGACACCTGAGTACCGTGCTGAGTAGTAGGGATCGGAGCAAAGGCCTCAGCGGCGACCTGCAGGAAAGCCCTCTGGGCCGACACCGACCAGGGAGTCGATGCGTTAGGGAGGAAATCCCCTGGAACTCTCAACGGCTGCCCGTAAACCATCTTAGCCGTAGAGCACTGCAGGTCTTCTTTAGGCGCAGTCCTCAGGCCCAGCATCACCCAGGGCAGCTTGTCGACCCAATTCCCGTTCTTAAGGCCGGCTTTGAGGGCCGCCTTCATGGAGCGATGGAAGCGCTCGCAGAGGCCGTTAGCCTGTAAGTGGTAGTCCTGTGCAGCTTAACCCCCAAACCGCCTGCCACAGCGTTCCAGAGTTCGGACGTGAACTGAGAGCCCCTGTCTGAGGAAATATCCGACGGGGTGCCAAAACGACAGACCCACGTTGCAATGAAGGCCCGAGCAACGTCCGCGGCAGTGGTGTAGTGGGGATTTTTTTACTGGGGGGACGCTATTTTAATTAGGTAATCCCAAACAATGCCACACAAGTGCGCACGCGCGAAGTGCACTCACAACACGGGCAGACAGGCCCAAAGAAACTACCGGCATGCTTAGTCCTATATCAATCAATCAATCAATCAATGTTTATTTATATAGCCCAATATCACAAATGTTACATTTGTCTCAGTGGACTTTACAGTTTGTACAAAATATCAGTATGACAATACGACACCCTTTGTCCTTAGACCCTCACATCGTACAAGGAAAAACTTCCGAAGAAAACCCACAGTTTAAAGGGAAAAATGGGAGAAACCTCAGGGAGAGCAACAGAGGAGGGATCCCTCTCCCAGGAAGGACAGACGTGCAATAGATGCCGTGTGTAAATTGAAAAGATAATACATTTGCAACATAGGTAGTCCAAATGTTTGGAAATGCATGTGTGTATAATAGGAAGATGAATCCACGAGGATATCCATCCAGGACCTATGATCCAGGACCACAGCCACGACTCAAGATCCAGGGCTCGCGATCCAGGACAGAGGAGCGCAGGATCATCCATGACTCCGGATCCCGGCGTATATAGACACCAAAAAGAAAGACATTTGGGGAAGCTGGGTTAATCGGAACATGAGAGTACACAGGTATAGTCAGAGAGAAGGAAGAAGTAAGATGTCCCCCGACAAACTAAGCCTATATCAGCAAAACTAGGGGCTGAATCTAATCAGCCCTAACTATAAGCTTTATCAAAAAGGAAGGTCTTAAGCGCACTCTTAAAAACGGAT
Source organism: Gymnodraco acuticeps (assembly GCF_902827175.1). NCBI lineage: Eukaryota > Metazoa > Chordata > Actinopteri > Perciformes > Bathydraconidae > Gymnodraco > Gymnodraco acuticeps. The sequence continues at coordinate 969,220 of NW_022989752.1, read as the reverse complement.
AGGGTGTCTGCCGCCCGAACACAAACTGGAAGCTGATTCCACAAATGTGGAGCTTGATAAGAAAAGGCTCTGGCTCCCATTGTACTTTTAGAGACTCTAGGAACAACCAACAACCCTGCATTCTTGGAACGCAATGCCCTAGTAGGACAGTAGGGTATAATGAGTTCTTTAAGGTAAGATGGCGCCTGCCCATTAAGGGCTTTGTAGGCGAGAAGAAGAATTTTAAATTCTATCCTGTGTTCTATAGGGAGCCAGTGTAAGGCAGCCAGAACAGGAGTAATGTGGTCCCTTTTCCTAACTCTGGTTAGTACACGAGCCGCAGCATTTTGAATCAGCTGAAGCGACTTGACTGACTTCTTGGTACACCCTGATAATAAAGAGTTACAATAATCCAGCCTTGAAGTAACAAATGCATGGACTAGTTTCTCTGCATCGTTTGAGGCAAGATATGCCTGATTTTTGCTATGTTACGTAGATGGAAGTAGGCGGTCCTTGAAATTGATTTTATGTGGGCGTTAAAGGATAAATCCATAGTTAGTATATCCTTAGATAATTTGTTTCGTAGATTATTCGGGCCAAGTACAATAACTTCAGTTTTGGTCGTGTTTAACATCAAAAAGTTTAAGGTCATCCACGTTTTTAAGTCCTTAAGGCAGTCTTGAATTTTATTTAGATGATTAATTTCATCAGGCTTGATTGATAAATATAGTTGAGTATCATCCGCATAACAATGAAAGTTTACAGAATGATTCTTTATAATATTGCCTAACGGAAGCATATATAATGTGAACAAAATAGGTCCGAGCACTGAGCCCTGTGGCACTCCATGGCTAACTTTGGTTTGCGTGGAAGATTCATCATTGACACGTACAAACTGAGAGCGTTCAGATAGATAGGACCCTAAACCAGTCTAAAGCAGTTCCCTGTATGCCAACTAAGTGCTCTAGTCTTTGCAATAAGATATCATGGTCGATAGTATCAAATGCAGCACTGAGATCGAGCAAACAAGAATAGAGACACGTCCCTTGTCAGAGGCTATTAGAATGTCATTTGTGACTTTAACCAGAGCTGTCTCTGTGCTATGATGTGTTCTAAAGCCAGACTGAAAAGCTTCAAATAAATCATTGTTTTTTAAGTAATCACACAACTGTTTTGCGACCGCTTTCTCAAGAATTTTTGAGAGGAACGGAAGATTGGAAATAGGTCTATAATTGGCTAAAACCTCTGGATCGAGGTTGTGCTTTTTAAGAAGCAGTTTTATCACTGCTACTTTGAATGATTGTGGAACATAGCCTGATAATAAAGACATATTCATAATATTTAATAAATAAGTGCTAATTAATGGAAAAACTTCCTTCAACAGCTTAGTTGGAATTGGGTCTAACATGCACGTTGATGGTTTAGAAGAGAGAATCATTGAATTTAATTGTTCAAGGTTTATGGCTGAAAAGCATTCTAGTTTACTATCTAGTGTAATATTAGAACTTACGTTTCCGGGAGCTGTTGATAACACTATACTGGTCAAAGGCAAGAGGTCATTAATTTTGTTTCTAAGAGTAACAATTTTATCGTTAAAAAAGCACATAAAATCATTACTACTGAGTGCTATGGGAATAGAAGGCTCAATCGAGCTGTGGCTTTCTGTCAGCCTGGCTACAGTGCTGAAAAGAAATCTTGCATTATTCTTATTCTCATATATTAATGAAGAGTAGTAGGCTGCTCTCGCTTTACGCAGTGCTTTCTTATATTCATTGAGAGTAATATGCCAAATTAAACGAGATTCTTCAAGTTTAGTGCAACGCCATATCCTTTCAAGTTGTCTCGACTTTTGCTTTATTTTGCGGGTTTCGGCATTATGCCATGGAGCTAATCTATGTTGTTTTATTTTCTTCTTTTTCAAAGGAGCAACAGAGTCTAATTTTATTTAGGTCCCCGTCACGGACCTGTCGGCAGGCGAAATGTGCCTTCACGTGTGCGAACCATGCCTCCGCGGCGTGCTCCCAGAATTCCGGCAGCTTTATGAAAACATCGCGCTCAGCCATGTTCGTTAATTTTCCGGAAACTTTCTCGGAAAAGTCAGGGTCACCAGTGTAGTGCCGTGAAAAGAGAGTCGGAGGCGGTGTATTAAGAATGGAGTTCCAGTCTTTATTATCCATTACTATCAGAGAGGTTAACACATGCACTGCTCTGCCTGATGAGCTAGCAGGAATGGCAGCTAAAGCTACAGGTGTTCCCCACTAAAGGGTCCGTGTGGCAACACAATAAGCAAGGTGAATTATGTCCAATAACGTGTCACCACAATAGAACGTATTGTAGACTAGTGGTCTATAGCCTATGTTTAGTTAGGACAAACTACAGAGAGGTTCATTTATTTAGAGAATTACTGTATTTAATGAGTCAAACCACAATGTTTTAGCCCAGACAGATAACATGAGAAATAAATTACTTATCTAAATGATTTTCAGCATAGCAATAATTTCCAAGCTGTTGAAATGTTGTCAAAAATGGAAAGTGTTGTGCATCATGATTGATGTTCTACCCAGAGTGCCTCCTCCAGTGGCATCATGTCAGCCTTCTCTGTGTATCTTCTTTCAGGCTGAAACCCTTTGTAGTTACGGGCCCCCAAAATAAGATGGATATGTTGCTTGAGACCCGGCAAAGCAAGAGTTATGGGGGCAGCTGGAGAAGGGCTGGTAAAATATGGATGATTTCTAACTATAAAGATACTGATATCTCAATAGGAGAGATGGAACATTCATGGTGTTGGTTTCAGGATGGTTGGACTGCCCTGTTTGGGTAGCACTGTAGAGACACTGGGTCAGGTTGCAAACTATTAGCATTCCTCGGGATCGAGCTGTGAGACGGGCTGGGAATTGACTGCAGTGCTTTGCCCTTTACACACAGGAGTAGAAGAACCAATGTAAAGGAAGCCAGGGTGGAGAAGTGTGAAGACATTGATGGTGGCGATAGAAGATGGTTAAAGAATAGGAGAAAATAGAACATTTTAAAGAACAAATACAAGTTTCCTTAGGTTTGTTATGATGATTGTGCCATACGAATCATAGGTGTGAAGACTGATGTTCAGTGAAATACAACATATTTCAAATGTAGTTATCAATTTGTTTGATCTTTTATCTTACATTTTTTGTATTTCTTTTTTAAATTGAAAATCTGATTAGGAAGTAAATAAGGACACAATTAGATCCAAAATAATACCACGTGTTTGTTTGTTGGTTGATGTTGATTGTTTTTTACCAGCCACGGGGTACTTACTTGCCTTATCTTACTCCAGGCCATGATCAGTAGGCCCTTAGTGTTTCTGCCCCATTTGCTTCACTTTCTATGACTTGAGGCATTTTCTGAGCTGTCAACAGCACAAGAAGACCTTGTTTGCTGTAAACTATGTGAGCAGCATGGGCTCGTTAGCAGGAAACATAAATTGAGCAGATGAAACCCAGGCGAATAATGTTTAAACAATGTGGTTCTTTCTAAAGAATGTATATTCTTCAGTAAAATTTGTTAAAAATATGTTGTATTTAAAAGTAGAAAATAATAAAGCAAAGAAACAGGCAAATTATGGCATCAAATCTACCTGCAACTCTTTGATTAAAAGTGCAAACTGATCTTCAGCTAGAGTGGAACCAGCTGTGAGAAGCCATATTTAAAGAGGGCTGTGGAGTGGTGGATCTCGTAGCACTCCGTGTCATTATGAAACCTGTTTTAACTAATGAGATACATTATCGTTAATCACCTACTCATTAGGAGCGACATGTTGAGGAGAGACTCAACGACTGTGGACATGCAGTGGCGCACACACATACAACTTTGACACACACATTCACAACCATACAGTGACATACACATGCATAACATCCGCTAATCTCTATGGCTCCAAGGCATTTTGAAGATGTCCTGTTCCTAAGCAGTTAGAAAACTTAACATTATATGCATTCAGTGACCGCAGATTTTTCACTCCGTATTTTAGTCATCTCCAAGGCAGCTTAGGTGGTCTCTCTCCCCAGGCCAGAGGTACCCTACCTCGGGTTAAGGATTCAGAGAATCTGGTTAATGACGCCCAAGCCTCCCCTTCCTCCCCAGATGCCATTAGAACCTCATTTTAAAGGAGAGTGATGGACCAGGCTCGCAGGGTTATCTGGCCTATCTTTTAATCATAAATGAGAACCCTCCCTCTTCTTTCACCCCCTCTTTACCTCTCGCTGTCTACCTCCCTCTCTCTCCCTCTGTGGGTTGAGGAAAGTGCTGTCTCAGCACTTCCTCTTTCTCCACCACCTCCCTCCACCCATTCCTGTTCTGTCTTTATTCTTTTCCAGCCCATCGCTGATCGGGGGCATCAGTTCCACCGGGGTGACTCCTTGCCTTCACTTAGGAGCTCCAGAGTCCTCCTCTGTCCGAGAGAATGGGTGAGATGGAGGGAAAGAGAGGGGGTTGGTGGGAGGTTTAGAAAGGTAAAAATAGGGTCATGCCAATGACAAGGAGCCTTAAAGTGGCTTTTCAAAGTCTTGCTTTGGAGTGGAAGATCTTATGGCTGCCAGCCCTATGAAACTTTCCAAAAACATTATCTTTATACAAAAGTGCGGGGATATAAACATTTGCACCAGCAGTCTATTACCTCTGCAGTGTGTGCGATATTTCACAAAATATTTTTGACATATTCTCTCCTACACACATTATATACTATATATATACACACCATTTCTTCTATGTGCGGGCTGTTAAGTTAATGTACAAGAGTTAAATATATATCTGTGCTTGCAAAGTTTTGGAAGAGATGAAAAAAAGGTGATGATGCATGCTCCACCTTCAGGCCTTAGCAATGATTTCCAGTCTTCATCACCACACACACACACACACACACACACACACACACACACACACACACACCACACACACACACACACACCACACACACCACACACCACCACCACCACCTCAGTGCCCCCCTTGCCTTCAGTCATTGTCTACCGCTGCAGTCCTGCAGGGGGTAAACGTCAAACTCTCCAAATTGGATGAAACATTATGGGAAATATTATGAGGCAGCCTGCTGCTGTGATGGCTAGGGGCTTCTGGTTAATTGAGTTGTTGCCCGCGCTGCATACTGAACAGGACCCGAGGATGGTAGACAAGTTGGGGTGGGACACTGGTTTTTTTTCCTGAAGACATTTCATCTTTATTGGTTAATGTGCAGTCGAGACAGAGAAAGACCAGATGGAAGAGGGAAGAGAAACAGAAAAATGCAGACAGACTTTCTCAGCATATTTACTTTTTCTCAATCCCCAATGTTTCCAACATATACTAAACAGCTGCAACATCATAGTTACTTTCTTTCTTCTTGAGTACATTCTGTTTAAAGAGGAGAAAGCTATTTACTTTCCAAACTATTTCACAAATTACAAACTGTTTGATACATTACAATTACATTAAGTTCAAAGTCCCCCCCAGAGCTGTCCCTAATGCAGTGCCTCCGAAACTTTCTCTGCTAGAGTCACTGAATTATCTTGCCTCTTTAAGCCTGACATACAGGAATCTTTTATCCACAATATTAGTCGGAAAAGGAAGACAGAACTGACATTTTAAAGAGAAAGGGGAAAAGAACGGAGTGAAGTACTTTTGATCATCGTTGCGACAAGGCTGAGAAGTAACATTTAGTCATTAATGTCAAAGTGGATATATATCCCAGGATTTATATATTAGCATTAAGAGAACCCTATTAGTAATGTGGCTCATCCTTATTCAGGGTCACTGCCAATGAGTAATAATCTTATGCAAATATATTCTGCTGGGGAATTTTCTGATGATTACTATATGCAGATTCAGCCCAGTCTCTTCCACTGCGCCTGAAATTAGCAGAAACAGAGATATCCATACATTGTTCATGATTAGACAAAGATTAAGAAAGTTGAATCGCATATCAAGTTTTACATCATTAAAAAAACATAGTTTCAGTTTTACTACTAGCCATCATTTCTTTCAAATGCTAACTATATATCTGCTCAGTATATCAGTACAAACTTTAGTACATCCAAATCGGAAACGTACAGGTCTTCATTTTGCTCTAAATCATGCTCAACAATTAAACAATGAAATCATCAATACAGGCAATCTTTAAATCTATTCAAAACTGTATTAGTTTACTGGCATACTGGGTGTTCTATAAAGAATCACAGTATCACAGGAGATCCAGGTTGATTAACTACTTGTAGACTTATCCACAGTGTTGATCCTTAATATAAATCGATGCTGAGAACGTGCAGACATCCTTATGGTGGTCTTCGCAGACTCCTCACTCTGTAGGGAAGTGCAAGTTTCCAGGCGGCTACTTCATCAACATTTCTCGGTGGGTCAGTGTCCTTCGTTGCAGAGCACATCAATTCAGAGGAGACATCGATCACAGCCGCCTCTCGTCAGATTGACCAGCTCATTAGCTGGACTTAATTTACGCCCAGGGAGCTCTGAGGCTTGCGTGTCAGTCCTGCACTCGGTGGGAAGTTTTCTTGCAGATGTACATGTTTAAGAGCTATTTCTGGTGTATAGACGTGGCAGAGAATGATACAATCATAGTACGCACAAAAAACATTAGTTTTGTCTTTGTCTGTGTCCTTTTTGTGCTTGTTTTATCTTAAATAATTGTCCAAATAAAACCAGGTTGCATTCTAATTATTCAGTGTCCTCATAAATGACATTACATTGTATTTAGCTGACATTTGTATGCAAAGTGACTAATAATAAGTGCATTTAACCATAAAGATACAAGCTCAGAAAAACAAGAACATGCAGATATTATTATTTAAAAACTAATATCAAATGGCGGAAAAAGTGTTCCCTTTCTACGGTATACGATAGTTTTCTTGTGTGTGTGTGTGTGTGTGTGTGTGTGTGTGTGTGTGTGTGTGTGTGTGTGTGTGTGTGTGTGTGTGTGTGTGTGTGTGTGTGTGTGTGTGTGTGCGCGTGCCATGGCACTCTTGGTTAAAACAATGCTTTCTCCCACTCCTGTAAACATCCACTCCAGAGCAAACCAGAGGGCCCCAGCTGACTGCTCGCTCTGTCGGCCCGGCCCACTCACAGATGAGGGCCACATTGTGCCTTTTGTTTGCCTAAATGGTGGTTCAGAGAAAAGAAAAAGGGGAAACTTATGTAAACAAGCTGCAGCTTTAGCATCTCAATGTCACTGCATGGGTGTCTGGTGCTAAGCAATGCTTTGTGCCTGGTGGCATCATGCATTCCTGCCTGGGCAAACTTTGGACATCAAACAAGGCAGATAGTCAAAGTTAGTTAGTTAGTACAAAATATGTGATTTAAACATTTATATGATATTTACCATAGGATACTGAGCAGAAATAAAACACAGCAAAGTCTATTGAACTTGAAGCGCCCAGAGCAGCTGACTGTCAGCCCACAGAGAGTTGTTTACCTGGCTGGAGGCAACCACATGGAAAGATATTCAGTGGATTTTACCATCTCTATAGTGCCCCATTCGCTTCCTTTATTCCCTCTAATTTGTATCCTTTAGCTTGATGTCACGTTGTGTTTTGTATTGAGCAGAACGGATAACACATTCACTGCAGCTTGATAAGGTCATTCCACTTTAGTGGCGTTAGCTTTTCTATGGGTTCTGATCACAGCAGTGAAGTCAGTGTGAACACACAAATGTATACACACTTTTGACCTCCGTTTGTCCTCTGTATTTACCGATTCAGACAGTCCAATTTTAAGAGGGACTGGGCTCTTCTGTCTCTAATGATTACTGGCTAAAGACATTCCTTTATTAGTGTCTAATTTTGTAATGCTGCCAAATAACACTTTATTGCCCTTTAATTAAATATTGATGGTAGTGTCATTACATCTTCATTCATAATTAAAGAGCTACCAACGACTGATATTGCATATTAATGTAATTAAACATCAGCACAGCAAGCGTGTGTGTGTACGTGTGAGTGAGTGTGTGTGTGGTTGTGTGTGTGTGTGTGCATGTACATGTGAGTGCGTGTGCGTGTGCATGTGTGTGTGTGCATGTACGTGTGTGTGTGTGTGTACTGTGTAGGGGAGTTATGGGGTTCCGGTGCAGGTGACAATTGATTTACAATTTAATAGAAATTATGTTTGATTTTCTTGTTTTAAAAATTCTTAATTTCTTCAATGCTTTTTAAAGGACACTGTTATAACTGCCCTGATTTACACAGTCCCAGTTCCTATTAACACTCCAGGCAATATTGCCAACTTCCAAAGCCTCAAAATGTGACCCCTGTATTATATCTTAAGGGGGATAATAGCACTATTCTCCACCTTTCACCCCCATACCCCACCATCAACTGATCAATGCCCCATTAGGAACTGAGAGATTAATTTACCCCCCCACTGCAGCTGTGGATTAAAGGACCTGCCCCTCTCCCCCCTGTCACCCCAACTTCATGACTCACTAAGATGTGCTAGGTTGTAATAATGCATGATAACAAGGCTGCTTTTGTTGTTATTTGGCAAACAGGAAGTTTCTGCCCTGGGAGCTGTCGTGAAGACGGGCACAAGCAGCAGGAGCAGCCATCTTTAAATCCCCTTTGGTGATGTGACCCATGACCCAGCCTTAGAGAAGGTCAGAGAAAACTTATCTCTCAACGAATAAACTGGTGTCCCTTTTAAAGTCAGCATGTTAATGATTGCCTGCAGTCCAATGCCCTGGCATTCTCAAACAAAGTGGTACATGTGTTGGTTTTTAATTAACAGGAAGCAGCAGTGGTGGCTTTAAGACATGTGTATTGGATCTAGATGTTAAAGGATGAGTCAGCTTTTTTCAACTGGGGTCTTATTTTTTCTTATTTGATTTTTTCTATGATAAGACTGTACTCTAAATGGATGGCGCAAAAAACAATGACATCCCCACAAAAAGTCCAACAATTAAATAAATACGCTTTCAGACCAGTAGCCAGGTTGTAAACAAGATTTACATTATCTAAATTGCTTGATTTGAAGGTTTTAAAGCAAATTCAAAAACCAATGTTGGTAAATCATTTAATTATGCTTTAATTTCACCGAAAAAGTGCAAGGAAAAGTAGTAAATGTTTTACTGAAACCATATTTTTTATATAGTTGATATTTCATTCTGGGTTCAACATTTGCTATAGTAAAACACACAAGAGCTCATTTCCAAGATATTTGGGGAAAAAACGCCTTGCTATCATGTGATGGGCAATTCACACTTGGAAGCTAAGCAACAAGCTAGTAACTTGACCTTAGAGTTGAGATTGTTGTTAAAGATATCACAGTAAATTGCAGATGTATTTCTGAAGGGGGATCTGACAGATGTTTGTATGTTATTCTGTTGATTGTTTGCAGCAGGATCCCATCTTGCTGGCAATGTACTGAATTCCTAAAGAATTGTATGTATAAAATGGAACATAATTCTCATTAGAAAGGTCAGACGTGGCGTGTAAGTATCTTACAAAGAAGACATTGAGAAGTCAGACCCATGGATCGACTGTGCAACTCTGCAGTCACAGAGAAACTCATCAACCAACAAGCTACCTCATCAGTTATGCAGAAACCAACGTCTGCATACAAGAGAGGAAAGCAGAAGAGATGAGCAAATGTTTTCCACACGGTAATGAAAGTCAAATTCACCCGGGTGCTTGGAAGCTCTACACAGGCTGCAGCCATTAAAAGTCAATCGGGGTGTCTGCTGCGTAAACAAATAGCTATGATTATTCCAACCTGCCATCCTCCGACAGCATTAAAACATCCTTCAATTAGGCAGCGCTGCAACATACTCAGACCCAAACAAAGCTCTCTCTCCACTTCTCTGTCACGTATCATTACTCCCACCATGCCGCTCCTGCTCCCTCGCTCTCGGCGCACCTTTCACTCATCATGATGTGTCAACTGTTTGCAGGAGAGGCATCAAAGATGGCTAGCTCTTTGACCCACTCCAGGATGGCAATGCTGCAGAAGACACACAGGCTACATTGTGGGGTGGCTGGATCAATCAGAAAACACCTTAGGGCCTTTTCCCCCTGAACTTTGGCCACACAGCTGGATGGGTTAGATCTGACACAGAGGGTCAAGACACAAGACTGTCAAGAGATAGATGTGACTTTTCATGTGTTTTATCAAACTTTACCTTGTTTTTATAACAAATGCCAACTTGGTATGGCACACTTCAGCTGGTCTGTCAAGCTAGCACGCATTTTCGTAACCATGCACGCAACTCATCGTTTAATCACATTGTATAAAGGAATACATGACGCGTATAATGTTCTTCTTTATATTTATTACTTATCCCTTGTTAATGGTGTCAGTGGTGTACAACAATCCAGGTTTAACAACAAGAAAACTTCAAAACATCCCTTCACAAACTCTCTCACAACTCCTTCAGTATAACACAAGTCTCACGGCATGCATTTTCTGAGTGTTTTACATGATAAGGTTTTAGGGAATTAATGAGTTTAGGAAGTGGTGGGCATACAACTGGATAAATAAGACTTTTGATATACCTGTCCTGTTCGCCCCCTACTTACTTCCTTATATGATTCAATTCATTCTTCACTTGTTTTGGATTATTAGTTCATTAGAGGCATGCAAGAATAAAAGAAAAAAACACAGTTTTCTTCACAACCTAAAGGTAACACAGGATGAGTAATCACAATGATCATTTTGGGGGACTTACTATTCACAACAGCCCTAATGTTAGAGTGAATTATCCAAGTGTGATTGGATCAGTCAGACCACATCTGGATCGGATCAGGTGCCATCATCCAGATTTGACACTGTACAGATAAAGATCGCATGTATAAATGGGGCCTTTGATTGGATTTGTCCAGCTTTTTCCATTGACAATGCAGCGCTTCATCACTTTGAGTAAATATTATATTGCAGATCAAGTGATCAGTGGCATTTTGCTGCATACTAACAACAACAGACGGTTGCATTCTGCAGCTTTTAGCTTCTAAGAACATAAAAGGCTGCAGGCATTAAAATGTGTTTTAGCAGATTTAGTGACACAATTGAAGCTTTTCTTTCTCTGATTTCTACACACTAATTTAATCTTAAACTTAGTAAATTATATAAATTGATTTATACACTTTGTGGAACATGTGACAGGCCCAGAGCGATATCAGCCTTGCTTTAAGTCAGGCCCATGTTCCTGTCAGCACCAGAGACTAGGCCAACCCTAATCCAATTGATTATTAAAAGGAAACTGATCAGCCCATGTGGTTGAATTTAACACAAGTTCAAAATTCAATATACACGGTATTTTCTCAAGAAATAAGTCTGTTTAAAGGGAAATCAAATCTTTAAGTGCCACCTCTTCAACAAGCAGCAATCACAAGATGGAGAGGCTTGCAGCCTTATGTGGGCCAATCTCAGCCCAAATGAAGCCATTGTGCAGCTTACAGGCTGCTTCTGTTGCTAACCTGAGGAAGACAAATGTGAAGCATGCCGATTTGAAAATAAGTTAATTCATTCGGAGCACTACATTGTGTAAAAAGGTTGCATTGATAATTATCACTAACAGCAACTGTTGTTATAACACAATCTGTAACATCCTTTTTAATTACATTTTGAATGCACAATTCTTCTCTAGATACAATGCAGCAATGGAGGATTTTTATTTACTGAAAGACCTGAGGGGTAAACAAACAATGCTGCTGGGGCATCAGCTTGCAGTGTGCATTGTGGAACAACTAACGGGAGAAAACAAGAGATGTATTGTGTGGTTATCTGTGTGGACTAGAATGACCAGGCTCTATTTGCTTCTTTGGTTTTCAAATGCCAAACTTTAAAAACAAATACTCAATACAAATGCTGGTTTCACATGGATTGATCCTGATACCTGAATACAATCAACCAAATTAAATACCTGATCTGCTGTAACTTTAGTAGTTCAAATATTGTAATACATTCAAACTGGGTTTTACATGAAGTCAAAAATGATGCTTTACAATTGCAACACATTCAATATTGACTTTATTGTTTCACATTGTAAGTCATGAAAAATCGTTTTTTCAAATCAACAGGGGTGTATTCTGTCAAGATACATATACATACAGAAGCAGTAATACAATGCTATTCATCCAAAACATTGTGCCAAAGCACAGTAATTCATATAGTTTAACTTAATAAAAAATCACCTGAAATGGAGGAAGTATCTGAGGACATCCGAATACAGCCACGTGCTTCTCATTTGTAAGCATTCAGAGAAATAATTATTAAGTCAGTGTCTGTGTGTTATAGCTGATATACGTAATGTAGTTAATTTACTCAAGTATGTTACTTAATTATACTTTTGAGTTACATGTACTTTACTAGTAGTAGAGTATTTTAATGTCATGCTACTTTATACATTTTAGCAGCAACTTTGACTTAAGTAACATGTTGAATGCAGGATTTCACCTTGTCACAGAGTGTTTTTACACTGCGTTATTATTATTTTTACTATTGTAAGTATAACATCTGAGTACTTATTTTATCACTGCTGGGTGCAGGGTGGCTGGTCTCTTCACTTCTCCCTTAGGGATAAGGTGAGAAGTTCGGTCATCAGGGAGGGACTCGGAGTTGAGCCGCTCCTCCTTCGCGTCGAAAGGAGCCAGTTGAGGTGGTTCGGGCACCTAGTTAGGATGCCACCTGGGCGCCTCCCTAGGGAGGTGTTCCAGGCACGTCCAGCTGGGAAGAGACCAAGGGGTAGACCTAGGACCAGGTGGAGGGATTATATCTCTTCGCTGGCCTGGGAGCGCCTTGGGATCCCCCAGTCAGAGCTGGTTGATGTCGCCAGGGGAAAAGGAAGTTTGGGGCTCTCTGCTGGAACTGCTACCCCCGCGACCCGACCACGGATAAGCGGGAGAAGATGGATGGATGGATGGATGGATATAAACTCACCCTCCTTTAAAGATTACGTCATAATTGAAAAGCATCTAGACCACACTCAATGTTTTTTATTTCAAATTCATACTCACATTATGTCTTCAGAATCATCAAGTTCCCACACCGCCAGTGTGTGTGTGTGTGTGTGTGTGTGTGGTGTGTGTGTGTGTGTGTGTGTGTGTGTGTGTGTGTGTGTGTGTGTGTGTGTGTGTGTGTGTGTGTGTGTGTGTGGTGCTGATGCAACTCAGCTGTGCATGAGTAAATGCACTTCCAGACTCTTGACAGTCGTTGGATCTGCTAAAAACAGCTGAGCCTTTGTGAACGAGGTGCATATGAACTATACATTCATTTGCAACTTGGGCCCTGTGCCAGAGAGGTTTGATAGAGTAACTAAACATGTCACAGTGGTAGAGAGAGCTAAATGCATTGTGACAGCCAGTGGTGTGTTTTGTTTCCTACACAGAGGAAAACAGAGACACACACATACAGTGACACATGTCAATTATAACCTTAACTGAAGTAAAAGTTACAATTCCACACTGTGAAACTACTCAAGTTAAAAGCCTGCTCTCAAAACATCACATTAGTGTTATCGGTAAAAAAGGCGATTATGCAGACATGGTCCTTGTCAGTGTGTATTCTAGTTTTTCCTAATTTTCCAATGGCGCCTGACACATAGTTTCTCTTAGGTTGAGTATACAAAGCAACCAGTTATCATCTCTTGGAGGGTTTTTAAATATTGACTTTAATTTAATAAATATGATCATCATTTTCTAATCTCATTGAGTAACATTTAATCCTTTAGTTTTTGTAAATGTAAACAAAAAAATCTCCAACCAACAAATACTTTTCAGTATTCAGACAGATGTCAGACAATTATAAAAGAGAAGAAATATAAAGTAACTTAACATGCCAATGCTTATGGAAAACACCTTGGATTTGTACTTCGGCGCAGTAATTGATTTAATGTACTTACTTACGTTTCACCCAAGCAGACACACACACACTCGTGAGGATAGTCTCGAGTCACCCACTCTGCATCAGCTCTCTCTCTTCATCTGTAGAGAAATTACAGTGAAGACAATGAAACATGTTAGATGTTCAGAGTAATATTAGATTCATCTAATTGAATTTGAGGAAAGATTGTTGCAGGACATAATGGGAAAACATATTTATTATGGGGACATATTAGCGTTTCCATTTGTCCACGTTTTTGCTTGGTATTTCTTCTCTTCCCTGTATTCTCAAACAAGCCCATTTTAAACAATTTAAATTGCTTTCCTCTGTACCAGATTAAATAGACTCACTGCAGTCTGACGGTCAACATATTCACCAAGGTCGCCGACTTGGCAGGGTTTCAAATTTGACATATGTCTGCATTCTTCTTGCAAAATAGATTTATTTTATAACTCAATAAACTTGTTTTGAGGTAACAGGTATTTATGGTAATTGAATAACTAAACAGGATGCTTCAGTACTACTGCAACAATCTCCACCCAGCCGAGGGCAAGAGGCTCATTTTGATTGGCAGCAAGGGTACTCCCTATCTATTAGTAAATTCAAGACAACCTGGGAAATGGGAAGTTTCTGACCTACAAGCAGAAAGTATCAACACAGAGAGGACAGTGTTGTAAAGAGCAGCGGTACAGGAAGCTGGAAATGTGCGCTGAGTTGCACTTTTGGCTCCCATGACCTTGACCTCTTCTCAGGTCGGATACTTCTCACGTCCCACAGAGATGAAGAAACCTTGTGAGATGAGAGCCCATGAAAGTATTGTCATATCTGCTGCCTGTGTAACAGTATGTGGACACCCAGTCAAGCTATTTGTTACTTTTGTTTTGGGGCTGATGATTTCTTTAGGCCCCTTAGTTTAGTAAAATATTCATTCTACAGCCTACAATAGTAATTATAAACTGCTTCAAACTTTGCGACACACTTCAGGGAAGGCCCTCCGATGTTTCAACATGACAAAGAAATAGTTTGGTGTGGAAGAAATAGACAGGTCTGCACGGATTCCTGACCTCAATCCCATCCAACACCTATGGGATGAGCTTGTAACTCCGATTGTGAGCCAGGCCTTATCTCACAACCTCAGTGTTGGACCTCACTAATGCTCTTGTGGCTGAATTGGAGCAAATCCCTGCAGTGGCAAATCCCTGGTGGAAAAGCCTGAAGAAGATGAGATCAACAATCACACTTGGATGTAATGTTCAGGAGACCAAAAAGTGTAGATAAAACTGTGTGCAAGCAACACTGCAGACATGGGTTTTGCGGAGAGTAGCAGTAACTGACTCTCTTCACAAAATCTGATCTTATCTTATACAGGACAATAATAAATCACTAGGGAAAACATATAAATGATACTTCATTTGCTGTGACATTGAACTTTAAACACATGAGACACAAAACTGTAATGTTCTTTTAACTACCTTGAGGCAAACTGGCAACCCTTTAATTTATCGTCACTATTGCAAACAGGCCTCATTCATTCACATCTTGTGTGCAGTTTACAAAGATAAACAGCCTCAGTGTCAGAAGACTGTTTCAAAACTGAAAAAAGCCCAAAAGACAAGGCCTGCATTTCAAAAGGCTTGATTAACACATAAGTGGGCTCAACATTTGCAATAACACTGGTAATCTATGCAAACTTTCTTTAGCCTTGTTGCAACGCTGAATGCCTGACCGGCCGTGCAAAGGCGTATGGTAAAATATACTCTGTAAAATCTGACAAAGACTGACTTCTCCTCCGGCCTACAAAGGATTCCAAGTTTTCTCCATCCTGCCCAGCTGCTTAGAATAGACAACACAGCCTCTTTTGTCAGGGTGAGTCAATCTGTGTGGGTGTGAATGCATTAGTCCTTCACAACAGAATTATGCCCCTGACTCCCCCGCTATGCTTTCAAATATTCTGTGATAGGTTCCCGCGGTCATGTTTAGATCACTTCCGGGCGATGATTTGCCATAGAGAAGATGAATGGTGACCATTGAGATGCTGAATAATTATACTTGGACCTGCGAGTTGGGGGAACACATAAACCTCAGAGGGCAACATGACAAACATGTTTTTCGGGACCTGGTGACAAAGAGCATGTTTTGATGTGACAGGGCATATTATCCGAATTGAGTCATGCAGCAGGGTTATTGCTGTGGTGCGTGGGCCCTCAGTCGTTTGGTTTGTCCATCTCTGCACTTTGCTTTTTATTGTGTGACTAATGAATATATATGTGTGTGTGCCTGTGCGTGAGCGTGTGTATGTATGTGTGGGAGTTAATAATGATATGCATATGCTCATGTGTGGCAGTATGCATCTGTGTGTGTGTGTGTGTGTGTCACTGCAGCAGACAGACGAAGACTCACACAGTGGCAGACCTCTCTGAAGTCATCGTTTCCAACAGCAAGCAGACCACTGGTCATTATCACGCACATGGAGCATCTGTGCAAATGTGAGTTCTCATGAAGGTCCATTGAGTCCTAAACACAATTCATTCATTCAGAACAGCCAGCAGGGCCTAATGATCTGTTCTTTCTGTCCAAAACAGAAAGAACAGAATCCCTTGGAATTAAAGTCGTATTAAATGAATCTGCAGTGCAAAATTCTTGTTGACGGTTTAAAGGGCAAATGTTTGAGTCCACCTCTGCAGTAGATTTGGGAAACACAAAGATGACTTTTCACCGGCCACCGTAAAAAAGATTCAATGCAACAACAAATAACTTCAAACCCTTTGTGTCTGACAGAAAGAAATCAGAGAAAGCAATCCCGTTGAAATCAATGCAGCACTGAAGCAAACTGCGTACAATTAATGTGAAAGGCCTGTGTCAATGTCGTTTTAGAATTTGGAGTCAGGGATGAAATGGAATCATGCGGGCCGCCGGATGGCTCATTGGTTCGAGTAGAATCCGAGCCTCGATTCTAATCTCTAATAAGGCTGTTTCTGGCCCGAAAACTCCTTCAAAATAATAATAATCAAAACAAGAACAACACCCATGTTGACAAAACATTTGTTATTTCTAGCAGGAGAAACGGTGTGTTGATCAAACCAACAATTATTGTTTTTCTGAGTACATTATAACCACGTATAGGTTTTGAGAATAACATCCAATTTCAACATTTTATACAACTCACCTTTTTAATCTGAATTATTTATGTTTGTATTTGTTCGAAGAATTGTTGTCATTGTTCTTCAATCTGCTTATCACCACCTTCAGTATTTAGGCCTATACAGTGTGTACTTTATCTGTATAGACATACAAAATAACCATATCGACTTGATCATTCTCATCTCTGTTAATATAGTCTTTCTTAAAGTATGATTACATTAAATTCACATACAGTCACTGTCCTACTGCATCCACACAGACACACAATTCCCATGAGCACGTCGCAAACGCACAGCTTGGCCCATTAGCGGTGACATGTGACGTTTCGATGGGGCAAATGAAGCTCAACAATTGATGTCAGAGCCTTACAAATTAAACAAATGGGGGACCGCCATGGTGCATTAGGCACCCCAAACCCCCTGAACACAGCCGAGGCACACGCCAGCAGGACAACGTTGTCCCGCTCTCCTCTCCGCCCCCTGAACAAGGCTCTGAGAATGAGGAGGACAATGCCAAAAACACACTAATACACATTACATTACATTGCATTTAGCTGACGCTTTTATCCAAAGCGACTTACAATAAGTACATTCGACCAGGAAGACACAACCTTGAAGAAAACAGAATCATATAAGTACATCAGGTTTCATAGAGCCAAAACATTTCAAGTGCTACTCAACTGGCTTTAGGTAATCCAGTCCTTTATTAGTATAAAAGTGCTTCGTTAATAGTTCTAACGCTCTAAGTGGAGTCGAAAAGAGATGAGTTTTCAGTTTGCGCCGGAAGATGTGCAAGCTATCTGCCGTCCTGATGTCAATGGGGAGCTCATTCCACCATCTTGGAGCCAGGATAGCAAACCCACGTGTTTTCGCCGATGGGAACTTGGGGTCCCCCTCGCAGCGAGGGCGCAGCGAGTCGTTTGGCTGATGCAGAGCGTAGTGCACGCGCTGGGGTGTACGGTTTAACCATGTCCTGGATGTAGGAAGGGCCAGATCCATTCGCAGCATGGTAAGCAAGTACCCAGTGTCTTGAAGTGGATTCTAGCAGTTACCGGAAGCCAGTGAAGGGAGCGGAGGAGCGGAGTGGTGTGGGAAAATTTAGGAAGGTTGAAGACCAGACGAGCCGCTGCATTCTGGATGAGCTGCAGAGGTCGGATGGCACATACAGGTAGACCAGCCAGGAGGGAGTTGCAGTAGTCTAGGCGTGAGATGACGAGAGCCTGGACCAGAACCTGAGTCGCTTTCTGAGTCAGCTGGGGACGTATCTTCCTGATGTTGTAATACACACACACATATACACACTACAGTCAGTCAATGAGTCAAATTCAACTAACCGTGCATTGATTGCCAATTGAAGCCTTTGACAAGCAAATAAACAGCACCGATTCTGGGGATCAATATGATTGATATGTCATTTGGTCTGCGATGTAGCGTCGCGCTGTAGTGTATGTACACAGAGTGTGAAAGCACAGTGGGTCAAAGGACGGATGTCAATGAGTGAGTGTAGCTGGAGAGGTGTTCAGCTGTCTGTCTTATATTGGCATCATTCTGTGAAACTCACTTTGTGTTTGTAGCTTTATTCTTTAAAGAAATTAATAGAGCAGCAGCATGATTTCATTATGGATTAAGATGACTAAATAGGACTCATTAGTCCATACAATATATATTTGCAAATTGTTTTCTAAGTAGATACATTCCTTGAACAAATTAAATCAGTTCATGGATTTCGGTGGCAGTCAATTTGCCTTAGAGACCAATATGACTTTGTCCAACAGGTAGAAACCCCAGAAGAGTTTGCATAGTGGGTTCACAAAGCTTGATACAAATAAGATTCTGCATACCTTAATGCTTCTGATTCTTAAATGTTTTGAAATATATATAATATATAATGCTATAATAAAGAACATGTGATTTGATCTTTTTAACATCCACAATGCCATGACACTTAGCAAAAATCCATCTTCTTATTATACCTTGTGGACCTTGATTCATTTGTCAAAAACTTGCCTTTGAAAAATGTGCTCGCTAAAGTCAGGACTTATGGATAGATAGAGCATTTTGAGCCTAGATATACAACGTGGAACTTTGTTTGTTTCTCACATGATTGTGAGTGTGTGTGTGTGTGTGTGTGCCTGACACTTTGTTAATCCATATGCAAACACATTGTCCTATCGACAGACCTTCTGAGGGGTGAAACGTCCAGGGAACAGAGGAGAGGAGCGGGGAATGAGTCACGATTAGGATCTCTACGATTCACAGCACTGCACACACTACATGCCAGACACAATCACATCAAATCAAACTCAAAGCACGCACACACAACAGATAAACAACATAGAAAGTCTAGGCTATGTTAGGGTGCACAGAGGCACAATATTACCCTGCAGACACACCACAAACAGATATAAGTCTCACAACCCACACCTGTACAAATACAAAGTGGTAACTGAAACATATACACACACAATACATGAAAGCCCTCACTCCTACACACACATGTACACAGGTGTGGCAGGTCCATTTTTGTTTTCAAAAACCCCCACAGCCCTTTGTACAATCCCCGGCAAATAGGACTGATGTTACAAGGCAGATATAGGTGTACAATTCCTTGTTTGGCTTTGTGAAAACATGGCGGAATGGCAGTGAGAAATTGTGTTGGGAATAAATGCATCACCTCTGTTTGGGAGGGACGCCTCATCATAAGCCATCAGCCTGTATACGTGTTTGTGTGTGCGCCTGTGTGTGTGTGTTGCATGCCTGTGAGTGTGTGTGGGTGTGAGAGAGAGGAGGAAAGGAAAGAGATGGAATATCTAAAAGGGGTTAAGTGCCAGGGTTACCCATCCACGGAGCATTAAATGAAGGCTCTCACTTTGATGGACACCGGCACCGGGATCCCTGATGTCCCAAAATATTAGGTTTCTCTTCTAATAATGTTGGAAATATTGCCTACTGTCATGATTAATCTGGCTGGCTGCTGGGCCTGATTGCAGGTGACGCGGTCACAGCACAGTGCCTGTGTTAGTTTCCACACACCGTCAGCTTCGCTCCACACAGAGCCGCAGCCAGGAGCAGGGCTGATAGCAGCCATCGCAGCTGCCGCTAATGCAATGTGACAGCGGAGAAGGAAACCTTTATTTTAATTCAAACAACAAAAGCCAAACAGCCAAACTTATCTGTGTGCCAAACATTTTCCATCAAACAGTTATTTCTCTCCTCCAAAGTCCTTTTTATTCTGTCCCCTCGTATTATCACTGGGTGAGGTACATCGACATGTAGGCCAGTTCTTGCTGGAACATATCTGGCAAGGGAAGAAAGAGTGGTTGCAGAAACGTGGAGGTATTTGCAGATGTGGAGGAAGGCACAAAAACATTTGTCAAATCAAAGGCTTGAATTATTGCACATAGTCGGGTCGGTTTCACATGCCACTTAGAGGTCCCATTGTCCTGATGTTGAACAAGACCACCTTTATGTGACAGGCTTGAAAAACAACGTTGGCCCTCCTCATAATCAAATCTGTAGCTCCCAACAGGCCAGCAGGCCCTGCCACTTGGAATTCTTTGGCATTGGCCATGGTCAGGATGTGCCGTTGGGCCCCAACAATGGCAACATTGATTTTAGCGCCCTGAGAATTTTGGTTGAGCTGTAAAAGCTGGGACCAGGGGGGGGGGGGGGGGGGAAACACAGATCTTTGCCTTTCCCAGGAGGGTGTGTGTGGAGCTGCGGGGGGGAAGGTGAGTCACTCCGAGGCTCCAGCGGGCTCTGACCCACTGGACCCCTGGTCTAACTCAATCAGTCCAAGCATCATTAGTCTACCATTATCAGACATCATCTCCCAGGCTAAGCAGGACAGTTATCCCGTGCCAGCGTTGGAAAGAAATCGCAACACTTTCTGTCCTCACTTTTCTTCAGATTTTCTCGCCACAATCGGCCTTGTTACAGACCATGGTATTGAGTGTGGGCAAGCCGGTGTTTTGGTGGAACTGATGTTACATTGATGTCTTGTTGCTATGCGGCTGGGGCTTAGGCCATGGCATGAAGTCACGACCTTCCTGTTTAGCTGCATAATAACTTACTGAGTTGATACAAATTACCCTACCCAATCTTCCAATTTAGCTGCTGCTTATTGGGCAGGGGTCAAACCGAGACCTTCATGTGGCGCACTCTTTTGAAGTGGCTGCAGACCACTGTGAGACTTTAGCACCAAGCGTCTTGATGCAGGGGGAGGGAATGTGAAGGGAGGAGAGCCCTGAACAATGGGCCCCCCTTAGAAAAGCCTCTAAATCTTGGTGGCTAACTTCAAAAGAGCCCCGGGTGTCAAAGCCTGTGTTGTGGCTGGAGCTGGACACGCTGTTCTCTCCGGATATAAATGTTTATTAGAGGGCACACCCTCCTCAGGCTCACCCTGTCACTGTCAGAGGTTGGGAGGAAACAAGGGGACACTGTGTGCCCCTGAGAGCGACATCAAACATAATGGGCTGTGCATGCATGCACACATGTCAACAAAAAGTTATTCATCAAATTGTATAATATGTTGACTTTTTTTGTATATAGCTTTGCTCCAGGACTGGCAGTTTCTACCTTACAAATATG
Source organism: Gymnodraco acuticeps (assembly GCF_902827175.1). NCBI lineage: Eukaryota > Metazoa > Chordata > Actinopteri > Perciformes > Bathydraconidae > Gymnodraco > Gymnodraco acuticeps. The sequence continues at coordinate 947,666 of NW_022989752.1, read as the reverse complement.
AACTTGTTACCATTTATATCACTTAATGGGATCAAGATGCAAAATGTATGCATTTCAAAATTATTTGGTTATTATAAAAAATGTCATATTTTGTTCTGTCTGTGTCTAATGTGAAAATGCCACAAAAAAAACAGTCATTCGCCACATGCTCATGGTAATGATTTGGGTATGTCATGTGTAGCATCACGTTGCCAGACAAATATCACAATTTGCTAAAAGTATACATAATTCATCACCAATCAGTCTTGCCTTCCCGTGCCGGCTCCTGTGTTATCCCAGAGAAGATAGATGTGGGAGCCGAGCCCTTTGAGATCCAGATGGTACATTCCCAACAATAAGGTTTGGGCTTCTATTGGAAAATGATCCTCTTCCTGTGAGCGACACTATATCATCGTCAGCCAGTAATGAGATGATGCCAAAAAAGGAAACTCTCCGAAAAAATAGATCTGCTTTATGCCTCCAGTATTTCTTTATCTTGGCCTCAAATGAAAGCAAGTTTTTCGCCTTGCAGATAAATGCATTTATTTTTTAAATACTACGGGGGACTTGTTAAAGCAGCATACTCATTCTTCAAAGGGGAAATAATAAACTTATGCTTTTGTTTCCAGGAAGACCTTCAGCAAACAGCATGTTTGTATACCATGATTTTGATTAGCTCTTACTTGTTTAGACCTATGTTTCCTGTCTGTTGCTGCATTGTTAGTCAGTTGACCTTATTAACCTTAACCAGAACCTCACTTGGCATCGAATATAAACTTTTATCAAATTAAATCAAATGGCAATTCAGCACTTCTTTAAAAAATCTCCCTGCTACTGCCTCTACTGTCAGCAATAGTGACTTATAGCCTCTCTTCTCTTGAGCAGATCTGTTTGGAAATTTCAAATGTTGCTCTATTTCAGAGGGCCTTTGTTGACCCCCATTATACATTCTAGACTTAACGTCAAAGAGTGAGAAAAAAGATTTAATTTGTTGACTATTGCAGGCGATCTTCTTTAAACGGCTTTTTAATTGATAACGGCAAGGGAGAGCGGTGAACTTTAAATAGACATTCTAATTATCGGCTTTAAGAAGCAGGGGCTTTTTTGGGAATGTTATGTGCATTTGGAATGGGATTAATGGGCAAGTGAGGCGCCGGCCACCCAGCAGCTAAATGACATTAAGAGGGAGATGAGTGGTGCTGCTGAAGGGAGCAAACCCACTAGTCACAGGAGCCAGGGCGCCCACTGCCTTGGGCACACACACCGTGGTGGTAACGTGGCAGGAGAGGAGGGGGGGGGGATTACATTATCTAGGCCCACCAAGACTTCATCCTACACTCTGGTACAGTTGGGCTGTACTTCACTTGTACACTACTTTGGTGCTGATTGAACAAAAAAGCATTTGTCTGACTTGAAAAGTTACAATCTTCAGTTTTATATATAAAAGCATGGTGGGATGATGAGTTATCATGATCTTCTGTCTAAAACGGTTTCAAGTCCACCATGACAAAAATGGTTCATATGATCATTTGTGATCTGACATTATTATGGTTACAATTTGGTTTACGGTCAAGGAAAGTTAGGAAACCTTCGTCATCATGTTGAAAATAAATCAACACTGACTGTGTGTTGGAGAGGTCAACGAGCAGCTGGCTACCACATCTAAAGTCATGCCACTCCACCTTAAAGCTCTACAAGAACCTCACATTTCATCCTCTGAGAGAAACAAATCACGAGTCTTGTCTTTGAGTTAAATAAAAACAACAATCTCTATTCAGTACTCCCTTCTTTTTTCTATATTATGAGAAGACAATTTGTAATAGATCTCTAAAAAGCCCAATTATAATAAAAGCTTACTTACTACTGCTTTACTTTGCATTTGTGGTATGTTATTATTGTTGCATTATCTTAACTGTGTATTCCTGCATGTACTACTCTTCAAATGTTCCCAACTACAAACAGTAAGGGCATTATCAGCATCTACCCAGCTCAGTGCTACCGCTGAGACTCAATAAGGTTAGTTAGGCAACATAATAACCCTAACTAATTCAGCCTGCCTGGCCCTCAGTGGGTCTTGCTGGGTGCTACAGACAGAGATCCCAGTCCCCCGTGGTCTAAGGCTGGGGACCCCAGGTATGTCTATGCTGGGGGCCAACCGGCGGCTCTGATGGATCAGCTAAGGGCCGATTGTAGATGATCGATCTAGGCCTGAGGGTTAAATATGTGGCGTGGATGGATGGTAAACCCTGCAGAAAGACTCAGGGGAGATGGAGACAGAGGCCTGCACACATATCTGCATGTGGCAATACACAATATATACTGCAGACAACGTGAACAGGAGTGTGATCGCTGACTACATTGGAGCATCCTGGTTAAAACGAGTCACCTCCCCAAATTGATGTTGTACCATATTGCTTTCTCTAAACAATTTTAAATGTCTCAGAGTCGTTTCTCTTTTGACTCCAACTGATTACATGATTGCACTAACAAAATATATAAATGAAAGGGGAGGATGTGCACATGCACCTTTAAGGTATAACAATCTGTGGGGTGATTTTATGGAATGGTTTGGAGCAAGAGTTAAAACATAGCACAAGCATAATTCAGTTTAAAAGGATGTACAGAAACACTTTTTGGGAAAACTACGAGAATGAAGAGAGGTGATTGAAGATGAGAAATGATTGTAAATGTAGTGTATAAATGTAAATGTTTAGTAGGAATTACTTGCATAATGATATAAAGGGCAATCATTGATCAAGTAAGGGGTGGGAATTAATAAGCATTTGCTTCCTCCTGCTCCCTTTCGGACCGCATATGATTTATTATTATTATTGTTAATATGAAGACTTTTTTTTGTTGAATATATAAATATTATCATGAATGTGGATAAATACTGTATTTAACAATACGATATTCTGTTTTTCACATTTGTTATTTTGTATTTGTTATTTTTTTAATCTGTTCGAAATAAAGATTGAAATGAAATGAAGGTTTGGGTCATAATAAACAACAATAAAAAGTAAATAAAAGGCAAATGAATAGTTATGTTTCTACTTGGGAAACAGCAGATGAGAAAATCACAAACACTTTTTGTGCATTTCTTTTTTTTTTAGAAGACTGAAATGTTATTCTTAAAAGAATAATTGCTACTGTTAAAAAAGTGTAAAATAACAGATATTGGTCTCTTGATGATCAGCAGATTCTCTGTTGCACAATGCTGACGCCATTATTTACTCTTTACATTCTAACAAAGCATGCCACATGTTTATGCTTTCTAACCACCTTGCCTGCAGTGTTCTGTCAGCCAATTATATTACCTAAATATTGTATGGTTTGCAACTATCTTAGAAACTTTAAGCTCATGTGGACTTCTGTGAACAATGTCATGAATCCTGAAGAATGTTATAGTTACATTATCCCAGCCGTGTTCCTGTGTCAAAACATAAATTATACATTAAAATGTTCAAAAATGTTTGGGTATTTTGCGGTGACTAGATTGCGACAAAGCATTGTGGTTGGGTATATGTATGTGTATATCACAAAGTAGCAGGAACCAATGCCATGGGGCCTTTACAAAACAGCACAGCACACAAACAATGATACAAATATGGTATGGCATCTTAGATACTAAACTAAATAGATGGGGGCATCTTAATAGACTAAAACTAAAAATGTATTCCACAATGAAACCATGCAAAATGTGGTTGGAGAGAAAACCAACATCTCTTCTGAAAATCACACCTTTAAGAGACAAAAGCAGATAGAAAATGGCTGAGCCCAGACTTATCTCTTCATGCTGTTAAACAGAAACCAACAGGGGTCATCTAATGAAGTCCTAGACTTGTGTGAAGGGCCAGACTTGGCCTGGGGACATCACTTTGGTTGGCCCTGGGCTAGAGATTGAGACCTGGGGAGAGTTGATATGAGGCTGTCACACTTCCCATAGATCGTCATTATCACTAATCCCAGTCACAGCACTGGGATCAGCACCAGGCCCATTCATCTAGACCGTCATTAAAGAGCTAAATGAGAGCTGCCTCTGCTAATGAGGTAATGAGAAATTCTGTGCAAGTGTGTGTGAGTATGTGTGTGAGATCTGGGAGATAGTGAAAGAGAGACCAGAAAGAGAGAGGCAGATAGAGAGGGAAAGACAGGACAGAAAATGAGAAGCTTAAAAACAAGTGGTTCCCAAAGTGGGGGGGCGCGCCCCCACCCCTGGGGGCGCAGAGGCATGACAGGGGGGGGCTGCGAGAGACCAGGAGGAAAAATTGTTATTACAAAAAAAAAGAGGAAAAAAAAAAAAAAATCATAATTTGAAAATGTATTGATTCGAAAATAATATGATACAGTACTATTACGTCTGGGTCTCTGTGTTTCATTAAAGCTTGGCTCTGTGTGTGTGTGAAACGAGCCATTTTGTGTGCGTGCGCGAGCGAGAGAGAGAGAGCGCACCGGTACCGGCAGTACTCGAGTTGAGGGGGGATGAGGGGGGATGGCATCCCCCCTGAAATAAAAACGGTCAAAATCATCCCCCTTCTAAAACTGCCATTCCCCCTTTCCATCCCTTATGTCATTTTATCAATGAACGTGGCACTGGTATTACTGCTATTTCAACATTCATTTTGCGCATTTTGAGTAAAATACTGTGGGCGAGGGAGCACGCACACACACAATGACATTTTTACCAAGTCACTGACGCTATGCTATGCGAGTGCCCTAGAGGGCGCCAGAGGTCATCACAATGGCCAAGCGACCAGGAGGACAACGCGATCTGAGGGACTTCATATTTAAAAATACTAAAAATAACATTTCAGGTAAGTCAAGAGTCAGTAATCATAGTCACTACTTTAGTCACCAATGGTGGAATCTATGGACATAAGCAGCAATAACAACTTAGTTTGGAGTTTAGCTACGTTTTTCTCTCGTGTTAGCTAGCTGGTCAGACTCAAAACTGTTGATGAAATGATACCACCAGCACCAGAAGAGCTGAAACCCCTCCTTCAAGCAGTGAACACTTGGTCATCTCCACAGCTGAGTGTGAACGTGGGTTTAGTCAGATGAACATTTTAACCACAACTAGAAGCTCCCTAGAGGTAAAAAGCATGTCAGCCTTGCTTTTCATCAAGTGTGTTGGCCCTCCACTGAACAAGTTCAGACCAGAGGTATATGTCAAGACTTGGCTTCAATCCGAAAGCAAGAGCCAGAAAAATTGAGACCAAAAAGCATGATTATGAAAATCTTTGGAAACTTCTATGAGATGGGGGAGAGTGGAGTAGGCAGCCATTGACAACATTGGTCCTATTTTGTATTATCTGTATAATCTTTTAATATATTTTCATATTTTGTAAACAATTTCAATTTGTACTTAATGCCCTGTTAAAAAAAGTAACATTGGGAATGTTAACCTAAAATATTTGTATTTGAACTGCAATAAAATGATGACGGATCAATATTTTTCTCAATTTTTTCATGAAGTGTTTAATTTACATAATGATTTAATTAATTACGATACAAATGTAACCCTTTAGATACCAGTTTTGATCGTATACCAGTAACTGCTTTTTTGAAAAAATACACTATAATTCAATATTCTAAAAACTATTTTGACTTTATTATTAGTATGATCAGTTGATCCATCTGAATAATAAATGAGGGACTGTTAACCTACAAGATTTGTACCATAGACTTCCATTATAACCACATTTTTGTATCCTTCCCCCCCTTTAAATTAAAGTGAAAAAAAGATTTTGCACTAACTGTCCTCTGCATTTGACCCTAAATGTTAGTGGTGCCATGGCAGCCCGGGGACCGACTCTAATTCTGAGGTGCCTTGGTCAAGAGCAATGAAAGGAGTATCTGAACATCCATAACATGCATGTTGTTTTAGGAGTATAATAATGATCTTTATGCTGGTTGGTCTCCCACCCTCGGCGGGTTATCAGCACAAATTATGTCCCCATATGATAAAATCCACCATCCCCCCTGATTTTTTTTTACAACTTGAGTACTGGGTACCGGAGATCGTTGTTGTTAGCTTCTGGTGCTAGCGAGCTACGCTAACAGATATAAGGAGTTTTTTCAACAACAAAGTCAGACTGAGAGACTCAGTGAGCTAAAGGACTCTCTCAGTGTTATCTGAGGCTGAAGACTTTTCTTTTTGTCGCTGCTTTTAATTGAACTATTCATATCTTAAACTGCACTGTAACTTTTATCCATGTATTTTTTCTTTTAATGTTTATTTTATTAGCTTTTCTTTTTAATGACTGATTTTAAATGCCCTTTTCTTAATGTCTTTCATTTTTTGTAAAGCACTTTGAATTGCCTTGTGTTGAAAAGTGCTATATAAATAAACTTACCTTGCCTTATCTCAGTGGGTCTCAAACGTTTTGGTCACCATTAATATAAACAATTATTTCCGAAGCACACGTTTATATGATCATTATAGTTATAAAAAAATAAGAGAATAAATAAATGAAAAAGGTATGAAATACTATATGACAGTAAAGAAATAATAAAGTTTAAAAGGGTAATTTGTAAAATATCCATAAAGAAAAAGTAAATCTGTTTACAGTTCTGTTTCAAATGGGTGTTGAGAGAGTTATCCATAGATCTCTTCATTTGCTCTCAAAGTGCACCAGATTGATGCTTTTAACTTCAATATTTAAAAATAAATCTTCCCGGGGGAGCTTGCCCCCGGACCCCCCTATGTGAGGTCCACACACCACCTATAAAAATAGCACTTGACCCCTGCTTACACCTATATGCCGTGAGCTGATTATCGAGCCTTCATTGTAACAGTTGCGGGTACGTTGTGTATATGCGTGGGAGTGTTGCAGTAGAAAATTCCACTGTAGCGACCGGTACATTAATGGGAAACCCTAAATGTTTGAGCACCCTCTATGAAACGTCAAGCTACCCCACAGCACCCCCAAAATAAATCTCTGGCGCCGCCACTGAGCCTGACTTGTGTTGGGGGGGCCTGACTTTTTTTTTTCTCCAAAGGGGGGGCCTGACAGAAAAAGTTTGGGAACCACTGGCTTAAAAGATACATTTAAAATCACCCCAAAAAATATGCTCATACATAAAAACAGAGAGAGTAGCAGAGCGACAGATCTATCTGAACCATATTGGCAAGAGAGCAAATCAATTTGCAGCTTCCCATCAGAGGGACTGGATCACTCACCCACTTCACCCGGTTCTGTTTACTGCTTTCCCTTGCCACACGTAAACAAAAGCCAGAGTTGTACTTGTTTGCAATCGCTCTTTAATTCGACCCAGCCTCGAGTGCATTTTTGCAGCCGTTTTCTTCTGTTAATTGCAATACCACCAGGGTAAACATTATTGTCCTCAGACATATTCCGGCCCAAAACAAAGCACCACTGAGGCTGTGTGAAGTGGGGTTGTCGTGCTTTGCCGTGTGACATAAATCAATTATGTATGGCTATGCAGCACCAAAATATCTATCTTGCCTCATGGTATATGTAGCCGAGGCCTCAGAAAACAAATAGACGTGTGTATCAAAGGAGCACGGGTGTAAACAGCGGAGTGGGAAGACAATGTACGACCACCCGAGGAAGGTGGTGAAGTTTAGAAAGAAAGGTTTGGGAAAAGTCTGTCATTGCTTGTAAAATGCACATCTAACAGAGAATATATTAGCCAATGCCTTACAGACCTGTTTGCACTCTCTGGCACTGACATCACACAGAGGCAAATGTAAATAGAGATCCTGGTCACATGTTCATATTTAAACTGATGGAGCAATAGTTAGATAACACAAAACATAAATTCAAATCACAAATAAGTTCTGACCAGGGGTGGTCCCAGACACATGTGGCCACAGGAACACCAAGAACATAGATTAGATGCCATTTGGATCAACTATGTAAACAGTTTAAACGTGTTGTAAATATCCATTTATGGAATACACACAAATCAAAGTGTTTGCAATATTCTCAAAAAGCTATGAATTTATCCATTACTGTAGCCAGTAGTATCCTGGTAACTAATGAAATAAACAAAACAAGGTATATTTCCTGGCACTACATTTTGCCCTGATGTATACGATGCAAAATAGATGCAGATAAACAAAATGTCTCGTACATACTGTAGAGCTCCCACTGGGCCATTCATTTAGTTCTCAGGTAACCCGTTACCTAGCAAAACGTTCACAGAATACTGTGAAAACATTTGAGTGAAATATGAAAATATATCCCTGAAAAATAAATTATTCAGTTACAATTCAAGACAGACTATTCAACTGAAGATATATTTGTTTTAATGAATGCAGTATACACACACACACACACACACACACACACACACACACACACACACACACACACACACCACACACACCCACGCATTCACACGCACATACCCACCCATTCGCTCTCTGTCACTCACAGGGACTTCTTAGTATGTCAGACATGACGCCCCTGGGAATACAAACATGCTGGTCCAGGCAGGTTTGTCTTTCAGTGTTGAAGTGAGTCTTGTAAGACAAGAGGAGAGTAAACGGAGAAGGAGTGCAGTGACAATGATTTTCCACTAATCCGAGGATCAAACACACACAGCTTAATAGCCTCCTGTGTCTCTTGCTAGCACCAATAGCAAACATGTGCACGCTCTTATGCCAGCAGAAACAGGCAAATAGGCAATAAACTGTTCCTGAAGAACTGACTAGAACGTATCCTTTAAGTTGATAACTGGATTTTCACAGGAAAGTGCCTGCAACATTTACGTTAAAACAAAAGATACAAAGGATTCAAGTCAGGATGCTTTCTGTTGCTCCTCTGTAAAGATGTTGACAGGGTGATTTTGCCATTTTGGACTTGATTACTGGCTACCTACTATGTGGGGACTTGGATTGTTTGAAAATGCTTATCTCTGAGTCCAATCCAAAGAAAATGGAAGAAGCCTTCTTGTACCCGGGCTGAGAAACATTGCATTATTTATTTTAATTCAGGTTTCTAAAGAAAGTTTACACTAACTTGGTTGCCTCAGAGCATGTAGGCCCACAATGAGCATCAATGACCGTGCAGCATCACCCCTTCACCTTCCTCCTGCCGTCTCACTATAAGTCCACGCTGAAGGGGGGCGTGATATAGTGCCTCATCACCATGCTAAGTGTTTACAAATTGTTTTGGTCCTGTTCGTGTGGGGGTTGCATTTGGGATGGGCTGCCCTACGAAGGCTGTTGATCTCTGCATGACACACCGCCCTTATGGTGTTGCACATGGCCGTCCATTAATAAACAAATGAAGGGCTCACCCTGGAGGTCAGGGAGCTCAGCTGGCCCATTTGCCACGGACGATCTCTCGGCTCACGGGATCCAAAATGGCCACCCCCGCGTCTTCCTGTCAGACGGCTGCTAACCTTGTCTTTGGTGACGGGCAGGAGGGCAGGAGAGGGGGGGGGCTTTAGGGTGGGGACACACAAAGGGGTCCATGAGTTGCCCTCCCCTTCGCTGATTAGTGTGAGTGACAAAGTGGAGCAGAGAGTCCACTCAGGCCTTCATAATAAATCTATCAGGGAGTAATAGAATTCCATCAATCCTCGCTCCTCAGTCTCCCTGCCCTCCCTCCTGCTCCCCACCCCTCAGGGGGTCACCATGTCGGGGTGTGTGTCTGTATGGTGGTGGTGGTGGGAATGTGGGGAGGGGGGGGGGTCCAATCCTCTGGGATTGTACAACTGTTATTATTCAATTACGCTCCCTTTTCTTCTCAGTTAAAAGACCATGATATCATTATCACTTAATGAATATATATAATTGGATCTTGGCTGCCGCTTCCCCTGGTCTGATGAATACCACTCACTATTCATTCGGCCCCTGCTCATCCTCCTTTACCCAGCATCCATTTCAGCAGGCTGTGGAGCTGAAGAGGATGATGGCGATGATGATGCTGTCAATAAAGGGAATTGAAAGTAATATCAGTGCTCATTCAAGGTTAAGGTAAACAAAAAGTGTATTTAAATGAAACAAGTTCCCGAACAAGTTGTTGTATTTATTTATGTATTTTATTGGAAAAGAGGGGAGGGGGTTTCAACAACCTTAGTTTTCAAAGGCAATATACAGAACCAGAATCAAGTTAAAATTACATTACTGAAGAATCAATAACAAAAGGCTGGTTTCTGGCTTCTTTGCACTCTGGTTATCACCAAACTAATTTTTAACTTAACGAACAAGGGTTTTATTGCTGAAACAATACCTGCATTCTATTTTGAAACGTCCATGTTTTGTTTAATAACCCCATGGCAATTGACAGTGCAATCGTTTGCAGAAACTCATTAAGACCACAGATAGGATCTGGATGACATCTTCTTCTCCATGATGGCTTCACATGAAAAAAATTGTTTAGGAAAATCCTCCAGCATTCATGCAAAATAGATGGAGGATGGAGAGAGTTCTACAATAGCTCCACCATCACAGACTGTTCCTATTTAAATGTGTCTCCTGGTTGGCGTGAGTGTGGACAAAGTCCCAGAGGACATTAAGAGAAGAAGGGGGAA